>NC_137624.1:46014332-46129332 GCF_963280865.1 Gymnoscopelus braueri | reverse complement strand
AATACAGTGTTGATCACCGTCTACTTGCTGTGGAGCTCAGGTACAGTAGGACTTTGTTTTAATCAGTGGTGGAAAGTAGCAAAGTACATTTACTTGAGTACTGTACTTAAACTGCACCATGTGCTGACATTTGCCATTGAGCTAATAGAGACGGCCTGCTTGCTCAGGGGAATTTAAACATTTAGGAAGGAAGCCCAAATAAGCAACTACACTTTAGAAACAAGACAAAAATATTTACAAGCAACTATAAGGTGACTCTCCACCAAACAGAGTACTTCAGACTACCACAGACTACCACAGACTACCACAGACTGCCACATACTACCACAGACAGACTGGTAGTCTGATGGCAAACGTTGGCATTTAGTTCAGCACAAGCAGTCGACTGATGCGCAAATTGTTGTGCTAATGTCTTCACTGGCCTGCAAGATCTTGCCAGTGTTGCCAGGTCTGCTTATTATAAGCAACTTTCGGCTTGTTTCCCTGTAAATCTGCTAGTTTGAGGCTCTGTCACTTTAACTTTTCTAAGCTGTATTAATATTTCCATACTTCATCCCTTTTTTCTCTCATAAATGAATGTCCTATGTTGTCATATGTTGTCATATGACCCCAAAACGTAGCAGATATTAGTAATTACATTTTTAATAATGTAGTACATCTGCACAACATCTGCTTGGTAGATCCACAAGGGAAAACAAAACGTACTTGTACTTACTTAGATGTGCATCATGCCTCACACCTAAATCTAACGATCTACGATGCGACGTGATGTGAGAGTGCGGACTAGCTGAAACCAACTCCTGAATCGCTGCCTTCCACACTCTCCTGTCTAGCATCAGAGTCTTGAGCTCTTATTAGATACACTGTCACTACGTATCTACGTATAGGTGCTCCTCTTTTCCCTCCTACATGTTTATTTTTTAAAGATGAACAGCCGCAGCAGATAGTCTATCTAGAGAAACGTACGTGTTTCGGCACGTCGGCCTTCCTCAGCGTTTCAAACTAGAATACATCAAACATATCAAACAATCAGACATAGCTATGCAATAGTGTACAGCTGATTCTCATTGGTGACTAGAATTCACTACCAATTTCATAATACTGTCTAATGTTTACATTAATAAGCATTATACATAGTATTTGTATTTGAAAGATTCTTAAAGTTTCCACAAACACCACAATCAAAACAAACGATTCATAAAAAAAAATTCAATAATTCTTCATTCAATCCCTTAGGGAACTCTGTATTTAATGTATGGATCCAGTAAGCCTCCCTTTGTAATAGAACCCGCGGTCTCTTCTCAGTGGGTTGACTACTTCATATATGTCCTGATGAAGGCCTGAACAGGCCGAAACGTTGACGAGCAATAAATTCTGGAGCTTTTTGAATCTACCAGTGTGCAGACTTTATTCTTTTTCATTGACTACTTCTAAACCTGGAAATCTCAGTGTACATTATGTCATACTTTACCATATTATAGTGCCTGGCAACTGGAGACTTCTCATCTTAATTTCTAATATTACTCTTGTGCTCTGTAATTCTGGTTTTCAATTCTCTTTTGGTCTTTCCCACATAGCAGAAACCACAGGGGCACTTTAAAAGATAAACTACACATTCTGTCTTACATGTAATTCTCCCTTTGACTTTGATTTTTTTTTAACCATTATGAGGGTGTGTAACAGAGACTCCAGTTATCATGGCATTACAGTTACATCCTTTACATGGGAAATTCCCTGAGGGTAAGGTAGATAAAAAGTGCTGTGGTTGTATATAAACATTTTGTATTAGTTTGTCACTTATATTGTTTGCTCTCTTGTTTGCAAAACAGGGGGGGGGGGGCTTTCCTACCACAGGGTCACTGGACAATATATATATGATATATGCCATTGTTTATTGACCACCTTTCTAATAGTTTGGGAAATAGGGGAACATGTAGTTGTCATAAGTAAGGTTGTCTGTTTGGAGTAAAAGAAGATTTAGGAGCAAGGAGACTGGTTCTATCGAGGGGCTTAATTTTAGACTTACTTTTGTTCAAATATTTTCAGTATATTGTGTAGATTTCCACACAGACCACTAGCGCCTGCGCATTGGAGCACAGGGCTGCACGGGCTCTCACATGTGATCAATAGCCCGGCTCCCCCTACCCCGGCCCATGAGTTTTTTATGGGTTATTTTGAATAGTAATAAATAATTAAGAATTTAAAAATACTTATTTAATAGAATCTGAACCCACTTTTGAAATCATTCACACATAAACCCGATGCTTTTTGAAGGATTCATTTTTTCCCTCCCCCGTATATCCTGCACAATAGTTTGGTCCGAATATCACTGTCTGCGGAGTTTCGCAGTGTTGCCAATCTGCTTGTTAAGCGATACATTTGGGCATGTATTCATAGACCTGGTTGCTTGTTTCTCTCGCAATATAACCTCCAGTGTTGCCAAGTCTGCTTGTTAAGCGATACATTTGGGCATGTATTCATAGACCTGGTTGCTTGTTTCTCTCTAGCATATAGCCTGGCAACACTGGTTTCACGTTGAATGGTAGACTTATGAAAAGGTTCAAATGTAATTTAGATATCATATTATCAACTAAATGGAGATGTGATGGTGAGTACAAAATGTACTGAATTAACTGGCCGCCGTGCCAATAATCAAAATCTACAAAGTAACTAGTAACAAAAGTTTTCAAATCATTAAAAATAGTGGACTAAAAGTACAATATTTGCCTCTGAGATGTAGCTGAGTAGAAGTAAAAGTACCTCACAATTGTACTTGAGTACAGTACTTGAGTAGATGTATTTAGTACACCACTGGCGTGCAAAAGCAGCAGCAGTGTTGCCATGTCTGCTTATTATAAGCGACTTTCTGCTTGTTTTTCTGTAAAGTTGGTTTGTTTTTAAGTGTAGTTGCTTATTTGGGCTTGTGTTTAAAGTGTTCATGTGGCCTATTTGCTTCTTTTGGGCTTGTTTTCATAGACCTGGTTGCTTATTTCTCACGCTCGGAAAATCTGGCAACACTGGCCGGCAGCAGCAGGCAGGCTGTCTGTTTTGCTAAATTATTTTAATTCATGACGTGAATATACAGTTAGCCTGTGTGTGTGTGTGTGTGTGTGTGTGTGTGTGTGTGTGTGTGTGTGTGTGTGTGTGTGTGTGTGTGTGTGTGTGTGTGTGTGTGTGTGTGTGTGTGTGTGTGTGTGTGTGTGTGTGTGTGTGTGTGTGTGTGTGTGTGTGTGTGTGTATAATTGGGGTGGTTGTATTTAGTCTTAGGTCATGTCTCACCTAGACACAGGATTCAATTTATCCCCTGAGCAAGCAGGCAGGCTCTATTAGCTCAATGGTAAAAGGTTCAGCACTTGAGCAGGAAACCGGGTTCAAACCCGGGGTAGAATATAGTAAAGTTCCATAGAGCAGCTTTAAGTCACATACAGTATGTAGTAGGATTAAAGTCAGCTCAGTAGCGTCTGCAGCAGAGTCAATGCTGCTGTCAGAGTGTTCAAAGGGGACAGAAGGGGAAAGTTACGTAGTGCAGCTTTAATGCTGGGAGGTTAACATACAGTAGCATCACAATCACTTTAACCAATTTATCCATTTGTATGTTGGCTATTCAAAAATAGCAGATCTACAAGCTCGTACATCTGCTTGTATATCTGCTATTTTTTTTTTTTATTCTTTTTTTTAAATATAAATCTTCTCTTCTGATCACATGTGGAAGCTATGTGTCATCTGTCCGTCGTCATGGAAACGTTTTGTGGTGGATGAAGGTTCCTCTGGTTACTTCAATGTGCTTCCTGTCTGTCTGTCTGTCTGTCTGTCTGTCTGTCTGTCTGTCTGTCTGTCTGTCCGTCCTATGCAGAGTCAACGCTGCTGTCAGTGTTGTCAGGCAAACTCTGAACAGGAAATGATGCAACATGCTTAGTCATCTGTATCCTGTGTTCACAGAGATCATCGGCGCAGATATTTTGCTCAGTTTGGCTGATCTTTAGAAGATTTAGAAGCTTTTCTTACAGGGGGGGTGTTGTAAAGATCAGTGAATCTGTACAATTGATGTGCACATAATTATGATGTCTGTGAAATGTTGTTCATTTTCATTATTTTCGTTAGTGACCTAACAAAATTAAAATTACCTGAATAAAACCGATTGAGCGACTGTTGTATACAAATAATAATAATTGAGGGTCTCTGTGGCACTAGTTCTCACCCCTTACAAAAGACACAATTGGTTTGGCCTGCTCTTACGTTTGGATGAGATCAATTTGCTTTGTAGTTTGCACTTCTGGTCTAGAAAGGATACGGAAAGGATCAGTGTGTTTGCATGTATATGGATGTGGAACTTACCGGATGTAGTAGGTTTACTCTAGACTGATATGATCACTGAACAAGTAAATGGAAAGCAGTCTTTTCATTGGCTCTGCTAAAAGTCAGCTGACTCGCTAGCGTGTCTTTCATGCTGCACAGCTAAAAATACATTCCACACACACAGCATGAGTGACAGCTGATGACTGAAGAGAACAGTAGATGCAAAAACCAAGTAAATTGTCATGCCTTTACCCAACAAAGGAAAATCAGGGTCTCAGAAAAGAAAGAAAAGAAAGAGAAAGAAAACAGTGTAAGGGGAAACAACTCCTTACTATGCACAGAGCTTATAGAGGATTAATTAACCATAATAAAGCGTTGTTCCCACTTTAGACCAGGTAGATGCAAAAATAGGTTAAACTGATAAAAAAAAAGGTGCATAGTTAATAATAATAATATTGACCTACTTGCTCCTGTGGGGGGTTTCAGCTCAACCCAGCTGATGGCTGCCCACAGAGGGGCGTGGAGCAGTTAGGGGTTAGGTGTCTTGCTGAAGGACACTTGGACCGGTCATATTCGACACATTGCTGCCCAGGCCTGGAATCGTACCAGGGACAACTGGGCACGGTGGTTCCCCAGACAGGCTCTCTCACCGTTCAGCTATGCCGCCCCAAAATGCTAATAAATGAATAATAATGTTAATAAAGCAACAACACAGCTTAGTAAAGGTTTAACACTGACATACTGTAATAGCTAAGTTAGAGAGACTGGATAAATGTGTTTTTAATGCTATTATAAACAGCTTTTAGACAGGCTTTTATTAGTGATCATAAAGGAGTATTTAACTTTAAAACACTTCTGGGGTCATTCAAAAAAAAAATTCAGCACGGGTTCAAATCCGGGACAGAAGTGGAAAGTTACGTAGTGCAGCTTTAATGCTGAGAGGTTAACAAAGCATCACAATCACTTGAACCACTTCAACCATTGCCTGTGTGTGTGTGTGTGTGTGTGTGTGTGTGTGTGTGTGTGTGTGTGTGTGTGTGTGTGTGTGTGTGTGTGTGTGTGTGTGTGTGTGTGTGTGTGTGTGTGTGTGTGTGTGTGTGTGTGTGTGTGTGTGTGTGTGTGTGTGTGTGTGTGTGTGTGTGTCCGTCCGTATTAGCACGGCATAAACAGCTGCAGCTGATTGCTACACAAAGATGCAACCGGTTACACACATTTAACACAAACAGGAGAGAGAGTACCATACACATACACATACCTGTGAAAATGTGTCTGAACTCAGGCCTCAACCTTTCTACCCTTAGAGAAGCTCACATAAGATCTCCACCAAAGGGTTTTACCCTTCGTGATTTCTGGTCGCTTTTCTTCTTTGTTGAATGAACTGATGTGTCTTTTACAAGGCAAGGCAGTTTTATTTGTAGGCTATAGCCTACTTTCAACAACAAGGCAATTCAATGTGCTTTTACAAGCAAAGGAAACACAATTATTCAATGACACAGGGGTATAGCAAGGTATGGCAGCTGCCAAAAAATAAATGTACTTGATAAGATAAATTCATGAATGTCTCTAAGTTTACATCATTGATTATTCTGTTATTAAGGTAGGGTAAGTGATTTGCTTTTGTTAAATAAGTGTTAAATGGCTCTATTCTGCAGAGATGCTCATAGGCCTGCGTCCTGCGTCGCTGACGCACAATATTGCGAAAGGACGCATTCATGACACTGTCGTGGCGTCCATGGGACGCACTAGAGTTGTCACCAACAACAGAGACAAATAAATAAATAATTTGCGGTAAAATTAGTTGCTGTGATCTGCATGGACTCTCTCGGTTAGACACCGTTGTTTGGAGAAGTATAACTCTCGGTTAGACACCTTTGTACTGGAGAAGTATAACTCTGTTAGACACCGTTGTGTGGAGACTCTCTCGCACACGTTGTTTTCCTCCGAGGTGGAAAGACTGGTGATGCGAGGTTACACACGTTGTCGCAGCAGCAGCAGCACAGCCCCCCCCTCCCCCCTCTCCCCCCCCCCCCCCCACACACACACACACACACACACACACACACACACACACACACACACACACTGTTAGGCTACGCTACACACAGAGGTGGAAAGACTGGCGACGCCAGGTTACACAGAGAGAGAGAGAGAGAGTGAGACGGCATGAGGAGCTGGTTGAGACCTGGTCTCAAACGTGTAAAAAAGTCATCATACATACAGGTCTACTACTATAACCTTTGTTGCTATTGTCATCTTAAATTGACCAGCCAAAGTAAAATCCACGATTTTAGAGTGTTCTCCAACTTGCTTGGAGAATGGAGATCAGAGTGATGTGATGGATGCGTTTAACGCATGTTGCCAATCAGCTGTGTAACATTAGCAGGTTAACGATGGCTCGTTGAGGCTATGCATTTGACCCTGATTTGACCTCAAAGGCAATCAAACGCACTAATTAATGGCAGCTGTAAGTAACCGGTTGTCTATCATCTGTGTCTTGTGTATGTTTAATAGCCAACTGAATGTTTTCTGTAGCCTAGTAGAGATATCATATCAAGAAATTCCCTGAAGAGGGAGACCCTCTCCCTCATGCTAAACTTAAAGTGACTTAAAAGGTTCCACTTCTCCTCAAAAAGACAACTTTATTTTCCTTTCTCAATGACAAGCCTAATAATTATTATTGCATTTTGGCTATGTGCAATAACTGCAAGCCAATGTTAATAGGCATTGTCAGTATTTGTCATTATTTCTTGAATTCCTATTTCTTTAGTTGCCAATAATTCCACTGTAAGCCAGTGTTTTCAGTCTTTTATTGCTACACAATAAATAGTAAAAATAAATTCTACATTCATAAATGATACAAAATAAAATAATAATGATAAAAAGGTTCTGTGATTAAATGTATTCTATTGCCCCCCGTTGACAAAACCGTCCCGGGGGGGGCACCGAACTGGGTCCAAGCACTGCACCACGTAGGGTGTGAATTTTTGTGGGACTCATAAAATGTCCCTGGGACCCATCTAAAAGACCACCCTTGGGTCCCAGGACCCATTACATTGAAAACCTAGCAACATCACTGATTCTGATCCTGGTACTCATGGCTATAGAGTGTTTGTTCAGTAAAAGGAGTCTCCATGTCTCTCCAGCTCTTTATTAAACAGAAAATGCATTTTCAGTGCTCTCTCCTGATTGGCTTAAACTTTGTCACCTACCTGAAAATGTACTATATTCTGTTTACTAAAGAGCTGGAGAGACCCCTGTGACCAAACAAACGCTCTGTAGCAATGATTACTATCACAATATAGTACTTAAACCTTTTTAACAAAAAACAAAAAAATACCCCAAAATATCACTTACCCTACCTTTAAATTACTGTAAAATAACTACAAATGCAAATTAGAACAAAATGATGGTATTATATTCTCCACAACACTATTCCCCCTATCTTGACAAATGGTACATTCCCTGGGTCAGTAGGTCAGCACAGGTGCAATGCATTATTGTTAATTAGCAGCAGTAGTGCGTTTTTCTTTTGAAGTCGGTGGCAGACAGTTGTTTACTTTTGGTAAAATAATACTATCCACTCTTGGACTAATCGTCATGCCTGTTTTCATGAAGTTCACCTTATGGTAAGACAGCACTTGTCTTTCTTATTTTTTTGCTTCCTTGTTGTGTATGTCTGTGTGCCATCAAATGTGTATATGCTCACTTTTAAGGCATTATAGGCTTAGGTTACTGCTGGCTTATTCTCTTCAATTTGTATTTGCTGCGTTTGGAGTGAAACTGGTCTGTTCATGTGATATTGTTGTGTTTTGTTGTTGCATATAGGCCGTGTTGTGACCCTCCAAAAAGTGCCTAGAAAATGAATTTCGTTCCCACGTCTTGGGTCTACTTTATCAAATGCATTTTTGCATAGACAATACCCTTGTGGACTTTGGGTTAAAATACCTCCGCACAAAATCCTGCAGTATTTTTTCACAAGCCAGAAATGTATATTAAAGTGAATAACCAAAAAACGAAAATCTTGTGCTGCTATTTTTGCTTGTAAAATATTGAAAATTTATTTTGGCAACACAAAATCTTTCTCAAATGTTATAAATACGTGTACCTAACATCTGAAACAAGTATTGGTGCCTTAGTGTACTCATGTTTGAATTTTGATCATGAAATGTAGAAAGAAAACGCTTCTACTGAAGTGATTGGTGCCCAGCACAATGAAACATACACATAGTACATTTAGCTAAAAGCATATATTTCATACATAGAAAATGTCACAACCTACTGTGTACTGAAAGGTAGGAGAAAAAAAAGCAGCACTCCTTGGCCCAAAATGGCTGAAAATCAGCCCCCTAGATTGTAATAATGCCAAAAATGGACTAGAGTAAAATAAATACACTAAAGCTCCAAATTATTACAACATATGGTATGAAATATTTATTAAAATACCACAGTGTGTCACAGCATGTGTCATTTGTACATCAACCCTCCCACCCACCCCCCAGATCAGGCCTTCTGTGTCACTCACAGGTATGAACAGAGAAATGTTGGTTGACAGTGCAACGGCAGCAAAATAGTATACAAATATGACAAAATATGAAAGTGCAGACTGCATCTCCTGTGGATGACCACTGATCACACCATTGATGGATTTGGGGCACCAACTTGACTCAATGAGTATGTCTTGCAGCCCTGCATCACCAAACCTTTTTCCTAAAATACCTAGGAAGGACATGTTCAGAGATGTTGCACTTGGTAGGGCAGTGAAAAACCAGCTGGGGGAAATCAGGGGTCAACCTCCACTTCAATTTATCCTGCCTGCAACATAAAATGTTAGGGAAAGATGAGCAAAAGTGTATAAATAAAGATGTATTAACAATGATAGCCAATTTAGTTTAAATATACTCTAAGACGTTTTTGTGAGGGAATACATCTATAATATACTTTTCAGCATAAAGGTTTTTGTTTTGTTTCCCAGAACTGTCAAAGACACACATGGTATTTGAGTTACCTGTAGTTTGAAGCATGAAGATCCTCATGCTTCTTCACTGTGTTTACGAACATCCTTCGTAGCTGGTTTATTTTCAGCACATCTTGGTCAACTATAAGCCATGGCGGATGACTCTCACAGAAGATCTTGTAGCGGTCAGCGAAGGGTGGTTCATTTCCCCACACACACACACACACACACACACACACACACACACACACACACACACACACAGGAGAAACATACAGGGACACAAATATTATAGGTGCAGTAAGGTTACATTCACATAATCCTGGCATATGTCTTCACGATACAATAAACATGTCACTCAGTACTCTATGGGTATAAGTAACACCGTCTCCGCCATATATGGCGGCTGCCAATTACAGCACAATACTTTGCCAACCTTTTTGCCTCCTTTTTGGGCATCCAAAGTTGTTGAAACCCTCTAACAGCCAGTATGTGGGTATGTCCTATAGGCTGCCAAATATAAAAACAAATAGTCTGCACCTAATAGCCCAGCTCTGAGATGGTATGTAGGAGTGGTTGGTATTTAATGACCTTTGTCATAAAGGCTTCCTCTAGGCTAGAGTCAAAGGTGCAGGCTATCTAATACAGACACTTCCCTGGACTCTTTATCAATCACAACATCTGGTGTATTAACGCTGTTAACGATGTAAAGATGTCTGAGTTATCACAGAGATGGAACATGGATGAAATGACACACAAATGTTTAAAATACAGTAATAGCACCCATACAATCATAAAATGACAAATCAATATTTGACAGTCCAATATTGACATGCATGTTTTGTTTACAATCTCTTACTTGGCCATATTGCCTTTATATTAGCTTATGGGCTTTATCAGCACTGGTGAGATGCAGTGGTGGACATTCACTTGAGTACTGTACGTTTTTTTTAGTACCTGTACTTTCAGTGGTGTAAAGTAACTAAGTACATTTACTCAAGTAGGCTACTGTACTCAAGTAGAATTTTGAGGTAGTTTTACTTTCACAACGCGACGTGTTGTGAGCTTGTAGATATGCTATTTTCAATTGATTTTTTTAATGTGATAACATGTGTCTCCCCCCAAATAAATGTATTGAAAATAGCAGATCTACAAGCTCACAACGCGTTGTGATGTGTTGTGAGCTTGTAGATCTGCTGTTTTCAATGCTTTTATCTGATAACACAATACATTATTTCAGTCTCATGTTAAAATGTGAGCCCCCCCCCCCCTGTGTGTGTGTGTGTGTGTGTGTGTGTGTGTGTGTGTGTGTGTGTGTGTGTGTGTGTGTGTGTGTGTGTGTGTGTGTGTGTGTGTGTGTGTGTGTGTGTGTGTGTGTGTGTGTGTGTGTGTGTGTGTGTGTGTGTGTGTGTGTGTGTGTGTGTGTGTGTGTGTGTGTGTGTGTGTGTGTGTGTGTGGCTCACCTGCTGACGTTTCTGTTTGAGAGAGTTGATCCTTCTGCCGTTTTCCTCTGACATTAATCACATTAATGCATTTTTGTCAATAACACGCTGGTATATGTTGCGTGAAACCCAGCGTTCTCAGGAGGCTTGTAAGGACCCATATCCACACAATGTTGATGTTTATATAAGTAACGTTGACGCACGTTCTGTAGTAGCCTTGAAACATTCAACCAGGTGTTTGCACTTTCTCCATTAACGGCCCGTACATCTACATAAACGTTCATATTTCAGATTTAAAATGTTTACCCATGGCCATGTATGTTACAATTATGTACGGGCCCAGAGAAGTACCTGTATCTTCCGTATTGTTCAATAAAAAGCCTGTTAATCTGATCGGTGGCCATTTTCACCCTATCCTTTCAACTACGTGACCCTATCGGATGGGAGGTGTATTGCACTCTGATACATTATAAATCTGTGAGAAAATGGCCACCGATCGGTTAAGAATACTCTTTATTGAACAATACGGAATATACGGGTATTTCTGCGGGACCATACAGAATTTTAACATCAATGGCCATGCGGTAAGCACTTTATATTTGAAATCTGAACGTTTATGTAGATGTACGGGCCGTAAATGGAAAAGTGCAAACACCTGGTTGAAGTTCGGTCGGGACAGACGACCGTCGCGTATCCATGGCTTGTTATGTATCCCATCTTGTCCGTGTAAATTCCTGAACCTCTTCTTTCTGGACAGACATAAGATTCATATAGCATCGTTTCGAGTCCTTTTGCCGTGCTTTTGAAGGATATTTTCTTTGTTTTGACTTATTTTCTTCAGACGTTACCGTTGCTATGCCTGTTGTTGCAGGAAATGGTTGAAATAGAGGCGACCCCATTGGTTGTAACGGGAATCACGTGCCAAAAACCGCACCACCCCTTTGAAAGTATTACGACACTGCTAAGAAAATAGTACCGAATTTTAAACACTAATTATAGAAATACTGCGCCAGATCAGATGTCGGTAATTTTTTTTCTTACTTACTACCAATAGATATTTTTTAAGAAGCAAAGATTATTTAGGTCCACTTGATGGGAACGAAACTGAACGAAAAGGACCTAGACAACATGGCCTAATAGTAGGCTAATGAACAGTGGTGGAAAAAGTACTCACATTTCTTACTTAAGTAAAAGTATCAATACTGCAGTAATGTAGAAGTACTCTGTTACAAGTTAAAGTCCGGAATTCAAAATGTGCTTAAGGAAAAGTACAAAAGTATTGACCTCTCTCTCTCTTTCTCTGTCTCTCTCTCGCTGTCTCTCTTTCTCTCTTTCTCTTTCTCTCTCTCTGTCTCTTTCTCTCTCTCTCTTTCTGTCTCTCTTTCTCTCTTTCTCTCTCTCTGTCTCTTTCTCTCTCTCTCTTTCTGTCTCTCTTTCTGTCTCTCTCTCTTTCTGTCTCTCTTTCTCTCTCTCTCGCACACGCACACACACAGTCAGACTCATGCTTAATCTATGATTCGGTGCCGCACGTAACCAATTGGGAGTTTGGCTGCTGTCAAGTTTGTGGCATCAGGCACCCTAACTGGACAGAATAATAAAGAGATGTTTACTGTAGCTGATATGACAATAATACACTGAGATATGTAAGTTATGAATACATAATGATAGAGATGACCGTAGCTTTTATGATGATGATGATAAAGTCACATGGTACAGAAGTGCAGCACGAGACTGACCACTTCCTGTTGTAGATGACGGTTAGTATGTGTGGTCTGCAGACACACTGTTTCACTTCCTCTTTAGAGAGAAACGTGTTCTCTGTGTTCTCTGCCTGTTCCAAAACTGTTTATGTTATTTCTATGAAAATACACATTCCTTTAACCTTATTATGTCCTTATTGTCATTTTAGACTCTAGGCCCAGTATGGATAACTTATATACTGACTCTATGCTGAGATTTTAAGACGCAATGATACAATTATTTAAGTATAAAAAAAGTATATGTGCAGTGAACAGTTGGTGGGGGGGGGGGTCATATCTGGTGATAAGCTTAGACTTTTCTGCCAGACCCAGCGGTCGGCCTACATGAGGCTTTGTCTGTCGGTCTGTCCCTCTTTTCCTCTGCACACACGTCATGCGAAGTCCAGCCATTCAGATTTCAACCACTAGGGGTCTGGCAGTACCAGGTCTCCTGGTTCCCTTGTTAACAGAGGCCAGTTCTGAATTGCAGCCACCTGTAAGTGCTCTTTTAGAGCGGTTTTGAAAGAGAGTAAGGAGTCACACTTTTGTATGACTGTTGGTAGGACATTCCACATTTTGGTGGCATAGCGGTAGAACAAATGTAACCCCTTGTTTGAACCGAATCTGGGTTGAACGTGATTGGTGGAGCTCACTCTGGTGTTGTGCTTGTGTGTCTTTAACGTTTGTGAAGTAGTTTGACAGGTACATGGGTGTCTCTGTGGTGTAGTGTATCTTGTAGACCAGGCCCATTGCAAGTTGCTGTACTCTGTCCTCTACCCTGAGCCATCCCACCCTAGCGTAAGGAGCAGGGGTTAGATGAGTTGTAGGTGTGAGGCCAAGCAGTAGCCTGCGGCCCTGACCAGTTTGTTTTAGGATGTCTGGAGCCTTGTTTTAAAGGCCTTTGTGGTGCTGTGGTACCATGAGGTGCATGCATAGTCATAGTGACATTGGATGAGTGCTCCTGCTAGAGTCCTCGGTGTATTCCAACAGACGTGCGTGTACAGAGGTACGACCTTCTCTGCATATGCAGGGATCTTTGCTCTTGCTTGTTGTTGTTTTTTTGTTTTTTGTCGCATTCCTGAGCCAATAAGTGTGTGTGTGTGTGTGTGTGTGTGTGTGTGTGTGTGTGTGTGTGTGTGTGTGTGTGTGTGTGTGTGTGTGTGTGTGTGTGTGTGTGTGTGTGTGTGTGTGTGTGTGTGTGTGTGTGTGTGTGTGTGTGTGTGTGTGTGTGTGTGTGTGTGTGTGTGTGTGTGTGTGTGTTCCCATTTCACTGTACCACTAGACAGAGAGTTATAGGTGAAGGCATGGCTGGTATCAATGAATGTATGCATGCACGTATACACATGTACGATGACATCATAGTGTCCTGGGCATGACGTTAAACTGCCCCGTTGTAACTACCATCGTCAATGTAGTCGGTGCAGTGGATGCATTTGCAACTTCTGTGGACTATGTAGCTTGCATACAAGAAGGCATTTCTCACTGGTGGAATCTACCAACAACCAACGCTACCTAACGGCCAGGTGGGACCTCCAGGCCCATGAGAACAACTACAGAGAGCGCTTTAACACCAAGCTGCAGTTCAAGACTAAGAACTATGTTTCCTCTGGTGATCCAGCCTAGGACATAGATACCCACAGACTGGTTGGTGGAGGGTTTCCAGAACTTGGGACGCCCAAAGATATGGCAGAAAGGCTGGCACAAGTATTGTGCTGTCTCTGCTGCCATGTATGGCAGAGCCGCTGCTACTTGTGCCCATGTAGTGCTGAGTTTCACGCGTGTTGTATCATGAGGACATAATTATATCCATGGGTTTGTGAATGTAACCTCTAGCTGCAGCTAAACTATTTGTGTCCCTGTATGCTTTCCCTGTGTGTGGACATAAATACATTGTTAATGTGTGTTTGTCATTCAGTGGACATAGCATATACTCACTTCCAGTGTGTGCATCAGTTTTAGCATTGCCACAAATATACACTTTGCTGGTAGCTGGTGTTGATCGTGCACAATGATGTATTAAAACACGCTCAAACTGAGCTGCAAACAGCGTTTCCTGCCCCCCCCCCTCTTGTGGTCAGCTATTCAGAGCGTTGCACGCCTCTTGTCGTTCTCACCTTCAGGGACCTTCCTGCCAGTAAGAACGCTGTGAAACTACAGAGAAAAAAGAAAAAGAAAACACGTGTCCTCAGTAAAGCGCTATGAGACAGAAAGGCTTTACTTCTCTTTACACAGCCTGAATAACGGCACCACAACCATGTAGCTGTCCTGCTAGTTACAGACACGTATGAATACAGTGTTGTTGATCATCATCTACTTGCTGTGGAGCTCAGGTACAGTAGGACTTTGTTTTAATCAGTGGTGGAAAATAGCAAAGTACATTTACTTGAGTACTGTACTTAAACTGCACCATGTGCTGACATTTGCCATTGAGCTAATAGAGACGGCCTACTTGCTCAGGGGATACATTGAATTTAAACATTTAGGAAGGAAGCCCAAATAAGCAACTACACTTTAGAAACAAGACAAAAATATTTACAAGCTACTTTAAGGTGACTCTCCACCAAACAGAGTACTTCAGACTGGTAGTCTGATGGCAAACGTTGGCATTTAGTTCAGCACAAGCAGTCGACTGATGCGCAAATGATTGTGCTAATGTCTTCACTGGCCTGCAAGATCTTGCCGGTGTTGCCAGGTCTGCTTATTATAAGCGACTTTCGGCTTGTTTTCCTGTAAATCTGCTAGTTTGAGGCTCTGTCACTTTAACTTTTCTAAGCTGTATTAATATTTCCATATTTCATCCCTTTTCTAAGCTGTATTAATATTTCCATATTTCATCCCTTTTTTCTCTCATAAATTAATGTCCTATGTTATACTTTGTCATATGACGAATGGGGATGTCCCCAAAACGTAGCAGATATTAGTAATTACATTTTTAATAATGTAGTTCATCTGCACAACATCTGCTTGGTAGATCCACAAGGGAAAGCAAAACTTACTTGTACTTACTTAGATGTGCATCATGCCTCGCACCTAAATCTAACGATCTACGATGCAACGTGATGTGAGAGTGCGGACCAGCCGAAACCAACTCTGGACTCCTGAATCTCTGCCCTCCACACCCTCCTGTCTAGCATCAGAGTCTTGAGCTCTTGTTAGATACACTGTCACTACGTATCTACGTATAGGAGCTCCTCTTTCCCCTCCTACATGTGCCCTGGGTTGGCTCCCATAGTGTCAGTTTGCTTACCGCTAGTTCCGGGTACGCAGTGCCCTGCCAGCCTCATCCTTCTCTCTCTGACCGTGTCAGTGACCCGTGGTAGGTCCCCGTGGAGGACCATGTTAGGTTAAGACTTTGACAGGGGCCAGTTTGGAATTGCAGCCTCCTGAAGGTATTAAGGAGCCTCATACAGCAGTACTGACTCCATTGTAGCTGAGAACATCCGCCTCCTAAGGTCTTCTCCCATGTTAGATTTCCACACAGACCACTAGCGCCTGCGCAATGGAGCACAGGGCTCTCACACTTGATCAATAGGTGGGGCCCGGCTCCCCCTCCCCTCACCCCATGAGTTATTTCATCGTGACGCGTTGTGAGCTTGTAAATCTGCTATTTTCCAATATCCAATGTATGTGTGTATGTATATACAGTATATGGGTTTAAAGTGCTCATGTGGCCTAGTTGCTTCTTTTGGGCTTGTTTTCATAGACCTGGTTGCTTATATAATCTAAAATCTGCAACACTGGCCAGCAGCAGCAGGCAGAGAGTCTGTTTTCTATGATTTCTCAAATAATTGTCTCCGCCAGGCCTGTTATAGCGCCACCAGGAGGCCGATTTGTGCAAACCCATTTTTTCACATTACTCCTACAGTTTTTAACCAAACGTCATGCAAATCGGTACACAGTATCTCTATAGTCATGTGATCAACCCTGATCTGTCCGATTTCCCATATTCCATCCTCATTGGTTAAGGTTGCCATCCAAAGTTTGCAGGATTGGTCAGTTTTGAACAAACTGCCTCAAACCATGAACGCAGCTTGCGATTTCCGTGAAATTTCACACGCACATTCCCACTAGGCCGAGGAAGAAATGCCACCCCTTTTCACATTGGCCTGTTATAGCGCCACCAGCAGGTCTAATTTAGCAAAACACATTTTTGGAACAAAATGCCTCAAATCATGAATGCTGTGTCTGATTGCCGTGAAAGACCTAAGAATAAATGGCACCATCTTCACATTGGCCTTTTATAGCGCCACCAGGAGGCCAGAATAACGTACCTGACCTGGCGGAGACCTGTGCTCCGAGGAGCACTTTTTCTAGTTTTAATTCATGACGTGAATGTACAGTTAGTCTATCAATGCTTGTAAGCCCAACAGTTAACCATGTGGGCATGTTAATAAGAATTAATTCATTGAAACATTTTGCACGCATGCAAAACACGTGAGCCTCTCTTTGTGCTCAGCCACTGAGTGTGTGTGTGTGTGTGTGTGTGTGTGTGTGTGTGTGTGTGTGTGTGTGTGTGTGTGTGTGTGTGTGTGTGTGTGTGTGTGTGTGTGTGTGTGTGTGTGTGTGTGTGTGTGTGTGTGTGTGTGTGTGTGTGTGTGTGTGTGTGTGTGTGTGTGTGTGTGGTGTCTATACATATCTGATATTGTTGTCCTGTTATCTGAATGTTTCGTATTTATGGATCAGGCCATGCATATGATAATGTTTCTTTAGGCTGCATGCGAAAGAGAGAAGTGAATAGTTAAGTATACCATGCTGCTAACTATGTTAATAGGTAGAGGTGTTGCACAATGTGTTGTTGATACCTTTCCTTTTGTTAGGAGAGACAGATTGGGCTGAAGGTGGTTCTTGGACAGATAAATAATGGATATTAAATATCAAAAAATAAATAAAAAAGCACATTTTATGTGAGCAATGGCTTCACTGGCCCCCAATGTCCCCCAGGTTCGGGAACCCTGGTTTAGCTAAATATCCAGCAATCAGCGAGTCACTTCAAAGAGGAGAGATAGAATAATTAGCAGTGATAGTGTGAGTTTAAAGCTTCACTATGTAACTTTATTTTATGAATAAAATCCAATCTGTATGGTAGAGTATGTTAATACAATATAACTTATACAATCTGTATGGTAGAGTATGTTAATACAATATAACTTAACTTACAATATAACATCCCAATAATTGAGGTGGTTGTATTTTGTTTCCCTGCTCTTCTATTGAGACATTTAGATCGTGTCAAAGGTCATGTCTCACCTAGACACAAGATTCAATGTATCCCCTGAGCAAGCAGGCAGGCTCTATTAGCTCAATGGTAAAAGGTTCAGCACTTGAACAGGAAACCGGGTTCAAATCCGGGGTAGAAGAGTAAAGTTACCTAGAGCAGCTTTAAGTCACATACAGTATGTAGTAGGATTAAAGTCAGCTCAGTAGCATCTGCAGCAGAGTCAATGCTGCTGTCAGAGTGTTCAAAGGGGACAGAAGGGGAAAGTTACGTAGTGCAGCTTTAATGCTGGGAGGTTAACATAGCATCACAATCACTTTAACCAATTTATCCATTTGTATGTTGGCTATTAAAAAATTGAAGATCTACAAGCTCGTACATCTGCTATTACATCTGCTATTTTATAAATTAATTTTTTTTAAATATAAATCTTCTCTTCTGATCACATGTGGAAGCTATGTGTCATCTGTCTGTCGTCATGGAAACGTTTTGTGGTGGATGAAGGTTCCTCTGGTTACTTCAATGTGCTGTCTGTCTGTCTGTCTGTCTGTCTGTCTGTCTGTCTGTCTGTCCTATGCAGAGTCAACGCTGCTGTCAGAGTGTTGTCAGGCAAACTCTGAACAGGAAATGATGCAACATGCTTAGTCATCTGTATCCTGTGTTCACAGAGATCATCGGTGCAGATATTTTGCTCAGTTTTGCTGATCTTTAGAAGCTTTTCTTACAGGGGGGGGGGGGTGTTGTAAAGATCAGTGAATCTGTACAAATGATGTGCACATAATTATGATGTCTGTGAAATGTTGTTCATTTTCATTCTTTTCATTAGTGTCCTAACAAATAACTAAAATTACCTGAATAAAACCGATTGAGCGACTGTTGTATACAAATAACAATAATTGAGGGTCTCTGTGGCACTAGTTCTCACCCCTTACAAAAGACACAATTGGTTTGGCCTGCTCTTACGTTTGGATGAGATCAATTTGCTTTGCAGTTTGCACTTCTGGTCTAGAAAGGATACGGAAAGGATCAGTGTGTTTGCATGTATATGGATGTGGAACTTACCGGATGCAGTAGGTTTACTCTAGACTGATATGATCACTGAACAAGTAAATGGAAAGCAGTCTTTTCATTGGCTCTGCTGAAAGTCAGCTGACTCACTAGCGTGTCTTACATGCTGCACAGCTAAAAATAGATTCCACACACACAGCGTGAGTGACAGCTGATGACTGAAGAGAACAGTAGATGCAAAAACTAAGTAAATTGTCATGCCTTTACCCAACAAAGGAAAATCAGGGTCTCAGAAAAGAAAGAAAAGAAAGAGAAAGAAAACAGTGTAAGGGGAAACAACTCCTTACTATGCACAGAGCTTATAGAGGATTCATTAACCATAATAAAGCGTTGTTCCCACTTTAGACCAGGTAGATGCAAAAATAGGTTAAACTGATTTTAAAAAGTGCATAGTTAATAATAATAATATTGACCTACTTGCTCCTGTGGGGGGTTTCAGCTCAACCCAGCTGATGGCTGCCCACAGAGGGGCGTGGAGCAGTTAGGGGTTAGGTGTCTTGCTGAAGGACACTTGGACCGGTCATATTCGACTCATTGCTGCCCAGGCCTGGAATCGTACCAGGGACAACTGGGCACGGTGGTTCCCCAGACAGGCTCTCTCACCGTTCAGCTATGCCGCCCCCCAAAACGCTAATAAATGAATAATAATGTTAATAAAGCAACAACACAGCTTAGTAAAGGTTTAACACTGACATACTGTAATAGCTAAGTTAGAGAGACTGGATAAATGTGTTTTTAATGCTATTATAAACAGCTTTTAGACAGGCTTTTATTAGTGATCATAAAGGAGTATTTAACTTTAAAACACTTCTGGGGTCATTTAAAAAAAAAGGTCAGCACGGGTTCAAATCCGGGACAGAAGTGGAAAGTTACGTAGTGCAGCTTTAATGCTGGGAGGTTAACATAGTATCACAATCACTTGAACCACTTCAACCATTGCCCCCGTGTGTGTGTGTGTGTGTGTGTGTGTGTGTGTGTGTGTGTGTGTGTGTGTGTGTGTGTGTGTGTGTGTGTGTGTGTGTGTGTGTGTGTGTGTGTGTGTGTGTGTGTGTGTGTGTGTGTATGGGGCTCCATTAGTGCCACGTAAGCACACCCCCTGTCCTGTAATCGTGTACTTTTTTTTTTGTGTTGCACAGAACCGCATAGACGTGTAGTGTACTTTCCCATTGACTCACAATGGGAACACGTGCACGCGCGCGTTCACGCGTAACAGTGCAACCACTGCATCTTGACCTACAGGGTAACACGTCTACGTGTAGATTCATGCGTCTGTAGCAAAGGCACGCGTCAACGCACGCATGATTTATTTGGTCACGCGACTAGGCGAGGCGCGGAGAGATGAGTGGGTGCTGTGCCACCTTGGTGCGCGCTGCGTGGAACGCCTCACCTACCCGTGTGACATAACTGAGCTCTGTACAAAACGCTTCATGTGCCCCTTTGACATAACTGCAGCTCTGCACATAACGCATCGTGTGCCCTTGTGACGTAACTCTGCCCTGCACAGAACGCCTCATATGCACGTGTAAGTCTTAAAATAAAAATAAAAAAATATTTGTATTAATTAATTCAGTTACCTCTCCTGATATGTGATTCAATTTATGAAGTGGCTTTCTGCAATTACGCACAGCAGTAATCCCTCTCCAAGTCTCCATTCTTGAATCCTGTCCTTTGCAATCAATATTGCATTGATTGCAATAAAATTTAATTCCAAGTCATCAGTAACATATAGGCTGTATTAATTTCTGTCAAATAATCTTTTATTTCAAGGCAATTATAAACTGTACAGTATGATTCCAACATCGGGTCTGGTTGATCACCGCGCCATGCACTCTTCTCGTCTTTTTCCGGAGGTTCGAAGCGATTTTTATATTAGCTAATACTCAGTCAGATCATAACCAAAAATTAAAATAAAAAGAACGCCAGAATCCATGAAATCTAAGCTTTGTATGTTTATCTGGCCCATGGCTGGATTCTTTCATTATTTCCTGATATGAATGAATTACGCAAGGAATTACGCAATCACGGCGCGGTCGGTGCCAAAAACTCGGCGGTCGTGGGTGTCTTCTAACACTTAGAGCTCTCTCAAATCAAATCAATTTTAAGTTCTTTGGAACCTTAGCTTTTGTTTCGTGTACAGCTCATCACTGTATATTCTATCAATATCCATTGATAAAGTAATTAAGCAACAGCGGCTTTTAAGCAGAGTGCATGGTGCAGGGCATCACCGTACGTGGCTTTGATCTGACACGAATTTGCTTCATTTAGCATCATTGCAAATATATTATCATCAGTAACATGTAGGCCTAGCCCTAGGCTATAGTATTTTCTCTTAAATAATCTTCTATTTCAAGGCAATAAACAGCTGTACAGTATAGCCTATGGTGTCAAATCAATGGTGCCGCTCTGGCTTTCCAACGGGTCCAATTGTGCCCATGTTTTCAAATGCCTATATGCTCCCCAAATGCGCCAAGCTCCCTTCCAACAACAATAAACATATGCGTTTATACCATAGAGGTATTACTTCTGTGTTACATGACTGCAGAGCGCAACAATTATCCTTCTCTCTCAAAAAGAAAGAAAAAAGTACCTGCTCGTCTAGATAACGATTTCACACATTTTGATACAATTCAAAGTGTTATAGAATCTGTCTCCCATTGGTGTTTTTTTCATATGCGTTTTACAATGTTAATGTAATAGATAATAAACTTTAATCTCATTTAGATTGACCTGGTTAAATACGGGGTTTAATTCATCCTAAGAGCAAATCATGGGAATAAATATATGTAACTGGAAATCAGATTTCCAGTTACTTCATTGTTATGCGTTATTATAGATTGGCTTCTATGGATGGGACAGGTTTTAATTTCGACGCCTGTAGTCATTATGAGTTGTATTATTGGATCAGCACTGCGCTTCTCAGACAATGGACAGACAATGAACTGCTGTGCAAGTCTAACCCTAGGCTGGTGTCCACCATGGAAATAGCCTATTTGGTCGCTTTCATCACGTTGATGAATTAAAGCATCCTTTGCAAAATGTTCATGTGTAGCCTATAGGCCTATTAGATGTTTAGTCCGTGGTCCGCTGCCGGCCTGCCACTTATCTGACACGCACTTGTCTCTCTCTCTCTCTCTCTCTCTCTCTCTCTCTCTCTCTCTCTCTCTCTCTCTCTCTCTCTCTCTCTCTCTCTCTCTCTCTCTCTCTCTCTCTCTCTCCCTCTCTCCAAGTGCCTATTCATTCAATGATGATTGATGGGTTGTGATGAAGTCATGGTTCCCCGAAAATTATAATACTATCATGTCTCTCTGTTTTTCTGTCTCGAGATAGACAGACAGACAGTCTGACAGCCTGACAGACATGGCAATCCGATCTGATGGCGAGATGTTCATGTTCCATATTAAGCTATAATGTGACCTAAAAAAAGATAGGCCTAAATATAATAATGTGACCCCAAAAAATATCAATATAAAATAATTAGACCCTTCCCACATTATCCACACCAATCTTTGAAGGCAACATTTTCATATGTCAATTCAGTGTTTTTCTCCAACAGCCAGCTGCGCTCCTGAGCAGCGCAGCGCGCGCGCACACACACGCACACGCACACGCACACGCACACGCACACACACACACACACACACACACACACACACACACACACACACACACACACACACACACACAGTGCACCGCATCAGGGCAGATCTACAAGCTCACAACGCGTCTCATTCGCGGTAGGCTACTTGTGGTCTTGTATATCGCATTAGCTGTAGAATACAACTCTCGTAGACGTATTTATGATCATCTACGAGAGTTGTAGGGTTCACCCCCCATGGACACAGAGACGTTCAGCACTATACCCCGTAGACACTCCAAACATGTACAAATAAAAAATGAAGGTGCTTCCACGCCCCAAATGTTAACTCTCGCTACGGGGTAGTAGTTTAATGTAATAATCCATATCTTTCAATAAAGAAGTGTTTTAATGCCGTCTATGGCCGAATGCCATTGTTTCACCCTCGCTTACTTCCTGTTTACATTGAGTGTAATTCCGGGTTTCACCAGATGGGCGCGTCACTACCGCCCATTGGGAACTTCCGACAGAATCAGCCATAGACGGCATTAAACACTTCTTTATTGAAAGATATGGATTATTACATTAAACTACTACCCCGTAGCGATAGTTAACATTTGCTGCGTGGGGGTAAGCACCTTTATTTTCAATTTGTACATGTTTGGAGTGTCTACGGGGCATAGTGCAGAAAGTCCCTGTGTCCATGGGGGTGAACCCTACAACTCTCGTAGATTGAAAACGTCAGAATCGTAAATACGTCTTCGAGAGTTGTATTCTACAGCTAATATCGCATAATGTTAACCACTCGAAACCATTGTGCGACGAAGAACAAAATAATCCTGGCTGGCACAGAGACTTCCCTTGCAACATTTTTGCAAAATTCATGGATTTAAGAACTATGAAGGGTGCACCAACATGAACGTTTTTTTTCTAAAGCATTAGATGGCGGGCCAGAACATAATGAAAGGCTAATTTAAGAAATGGATAGTTAACAAATGTACTGGAACTCCAAGAGTCAAGACAGAACGCCTTATATTTGGCACACATTTGTGATACTCTCACAGTCACAGAGAATGAATCAAAATGTAAGCTATTAGGTGGCATAATAAACCGTAAACAGCGGTCCCCCCCCCCCCCTCCAAGACTGACCATGTAGCAAAGCCTACCGTCCTCATCATAATCATTCAATAATTTGAATGATTTTACTTTTATTCTCATTATACCCCGCAATGCCAGACGTAGGCTGCAACGTCACATTATTAAGCATGATTCATCAGGATCGCTTTGCAAATCCACAAGCTCACACTGCAGCGCAGATTGAATATATTCGGGGCGCAACACCGTTGTCATAAAGTAACAAAGTACATGTACTCAAGTACTGCACTTAAGTACAAATTTTAGGTATTTTTACTTTACTGCCAATTATTATTATTATTAGTATTGCCAATTTTCAGTAGGCCTACTATTGTATTACTTCTACACCCCAACGGCAAATATTGTACTTTTACTCCACTACAATCATTTGAAAACTTTAGTTACTAGTTACTTTGCTATTATCAATTATTATATTATAAAACCACTTTAGCCCTATTTTATAGGCCTACATAGGCTATTTGAAAATAGCCAATCTAATGCATCGCATTGCAACACATTGTGAGCTTGTAGATCTGCTATTTTCAAATATTAGTACTTTTACTTTTGGTACTTTAAGTACATTTTGATACTAATACTTTTGTGCTTTTACTCAATTTTGAATTCCAGACTTTTACTTAGGTAAAATATCTGAGTACTTTTCCCACCATGCACTGACCGTTGTACGTCGAAGCATAAATTGGTCGTTACTGGATGGATTGCAGCTGCTACTTGAGAGAGACAGACTGCTTGAGATCGCTAAACATTAATCTGCTAGTTAACAAGAGAAATGACCCTATCCAAAAGTATAAAGCAGGGGTCTTCAACAGGGGGTCCGGGACCCCTAGGGGGTCCTCAGAGTTACTACAGGGGGTCCACCAAATCTTTGTGTGTTATCTTTTTTTTTTTTTTACCTTAACCACTTGAACCCTGGCATCCCTTTTCTGAGGAGAACTTTAGCCAAAAATAGCAGATTCAGTCTAGTCTAGACGCCGAGATGGACGGTCGCATGCGAACTAGCTCCCGACCGAGCTCTCACGAACGAGCTCTCGGGCGAACGAGCTCTCGCACTCACGGCAACATTTTTGCCAGTTTTTCACTGGATTTAATTCTCATCTTCATCCTTCTGTGGACGACGGATTCATTCCTCGAATATCCACAGAATCTACACCTGATGGAGACAGAAAAGGGGAATCCACGGGAAATGAAAAACGAAAAACACTCCGACTTCTATCTGATCGGCTCGACAGAATCAACGAAACATCTGGGATTCGCAGCTGGAGCTCTCCATACGCTCCTGGCCATGAATTCGGCTAGAAAGAAGAACGCGCCCCCGACAGGACGCATGGACAGAAGATATATAATCATCCTATTTCTTCTCCTGTCGGGTGATATCCACGTTAACCCAGGCCCAGTTACCACCAGGCAAACTTCTGCCCGTCTGGCGAGGGAGGAAAACTTTGCCAACGTAGCTAGCGTTGCTAACGTTGCTAACGTTGCCAACGGCAACGGGGAACAACAACAACGCCAGGCTAACACCGCAAGCTTTCTGTCCCAGCAAGCCAACGCACCCTCGGACTACATCGACTCCGCAGCCGTCCTCAACGCACCACGAAGTCCTACGGAGAGACGCTGCGCGACCGAAGAAGCCGATCCACGGACACATCTTCTGGTGGCTTCAGGCGGCGCAGGGACCAGGATGGACCACCGAGAACACAGACGAAGGCCCCCCCCATCCCCCCACCCCCCAAGCTCCACAGCTGGTTGCTTACCTCCGAGAACCAGACAAAGGCCCCCCACCGCCCCCCAACCCCCACAGCTAGTTGCCTACGACGGAACAGATGCTTTGATGGACGCTAACACCACAACACCCCCCTCCCCCCTCGATACTGCTCCTCAACTTGATATCTCTGTGGACAAACACATCTCCATTGATCAAATGATCAAATCGTTCGGTGTTGGCTTGCACATGATTCACCTCAATGTGAATTCCCTTGTAGGAAACAAGCTAACACAAATCAAGCAGATGTTTTATGATGGTAAGGTTGACATTTTAACTTTCTCTGAAACTAAACTTGATCATACGATAAAGGACATTGAGATTGAAATTGAAAATTACAAACTTTTCAGAAATGATAGGAGCATTAATGGGAGAAACGGAGGTGGTGTATGCATGTATGTACATATTGACAATGAGTGCATCCTTCGCGAAGACCTGAAGGATGCAGCCATTGAAGCTGTGTGGGTCGAGATCATTTTTAAAAATTCCAAGCCTGTGCTAGTCGGTACCATATACAGACCTCCTAACCAGACTGATTTCTATGAAAGACTTGAGGAGTGTTTAGCTAAGGTGGAGTGTGCGGAGACGATTCTTCTTGGTGACTTTAACACAGACATGCTCTGTAAGGAAGCGTCAGTGTATAAGTCATTCAAGGGGTTTTGTCATCGGCACTCACTCCACCAGCTAATCACCCAGCCCACAAGGCTGTGTGTTTCCACTCAAACTACCATAGATCTCATTCTAGCAACGGACAAGGACAAAATCCTCAATAGTGGTGTTTCTACCTGTGGCATATCTGATCATAACATGATCTTCTGCACCAGAAAGAAACGTAAACCTAAGAACGGTTGCCACAAATCAGTCACGATCAGAGACCTCAAAAACTATAAGAGTGAGGACTTAGATCGCAGGCTAGAGGAACTGGACTGGTCCGACGTACTAAACAGCACACAGGTAGACGAATCTTGGCTTGGTTTCAAAACCAAATTCATTCAAATTTTGGACAGTGTGGCCCCCATGAAAACCGTCATGGTCAAATCCCGCCCGGTACCATGGATGAATTCGGACATCCTTACTGCCATGAAGGTCAGAAACAAAAAGTGTTCTGAGCTTCATAAAGGTAGGATCAAACTCGCCAGGTGTTTTAACAAAGGTCTCGAATCCCACGTAGCTAAACTTGTAAAAGAAAGAAACAAGCTAAGAAACAAGGTTAATCGCATGCTCGAACTAGCAGAAAAAAGCTTCCTCGATGACAAAATTGAGGAAAATAAAAGCAAACCACGAGAGCTTTGGAAGCTATTCAACAACCTACTAGGCTGCAGCAAGAAATTGAAAACCAGGTTTACAAACATAAGCCTCAAGGTGAATGACACTCTCATCACATCCAAACATGAAGTGAGTAAAATCCTCAACATATTCTTCACGACCATAACCTCAGATTTGGTTGAAAAACTTCCCCCTCACTCTGGGTGCTATGGTGAGGAACATGTTGACTCATTTTACAAAAAACAGGGTGTACGGAAAGATGATTTTAAACTCTCCCCTGTGAAAACAGAGGAGGTGTTTAAAAAATTGAGTGCTCTTCATCAACACAAAGCCACAGGCCTCGACAATATCCCCGCCAAATTTCTAAAAGACTCGGCCGCCTCCATTGCTCCAATCATTACCCACATAATAAACCTCTCCATCATACAGGGACGGGTCCCTAACGATTTCAAAAAAGCAAGGGTGACCCCTCTGTACAAAAAAGGAAACAAATTAGACCCTGGCAACTACCGCCCTATTTCTATTCTTAGCTCCATCTCGAAAGTCATGGAAAAAATAGTCTATGAACAGGTCGATAAGTATCTTGCCGAAAAAAATCTAATTTACAAATTCCAATCTGGTTTCAGAACAAACCACTCCACTGACACATGCCTTCTCTATTTGAACGACTCTATCAAACAAGATGTCGACAAGGGCAAATATTGCGGCATGGTCATGCTGGACCTCCAAAAGGCCTTTGACACCGTCAATCACCCAATTATGATCAATAAGCTCAAAGCAATAGGTTTTGATGATACGTCAGTGAACTGGATGAGATCCTACCTGGAAGGGAGGGAGCAAGTGGTGGAAGTAAACGGCACCCAGTCCCCCCCCCTCCCTGTGACTTGTGGTGTCCCACAAGGAAGTATACTAGGACCTTTACTGTTCCTGATATATGTGAATGACATGTCATCGGCCTGCGACTGCAAGCTGTTCCTGTTCGCAGATGACTCGGCCCTGCTAGTCTCGGACAGGGACAGGCTGCAGGTTGAGAAAACTCTCAGCTCTGAACTCAACAAGATCTGCATCTGGCTCTCTGACAACAAACTTTCATTACACCTGGGTAAAACTGAATCCATCCTCTTTGGGTCCAGTCCTAACCTTAGCAAGGCAGAGAGTTTCACGATCAAAGTGGGTGATAATGTCATCAAAAGAAAGGATGAAATTACCTACCTGGGCTCCATCTTGGAGGCAAACCTCTCCGGTAACAAAAACGCCGAAAAAGTGATCAAAAATGTCAACCGAACAACACGCTATTTGTGGAGGATTGATCGCCTAGTCAGTAAGAATACTCTGAAGATTCTTGCAGGGGCCCTCATTCAAGGTCATTATGATTATGCATGCACTTCATGGTATCACAACACCTCCAAGGCCTTAAAAACAAGGCTCCAAACATCCCAAAACAAACTTGTAAGGCTACTTCTTGGCCTCAATCACAGAACCCATCTAACCCCTGCTCATTTTGCTAGGATTGGATGGCTTAGGGTTGAGGACAGAGTACAGCAACTTGCTATGGGCCTGGTCTTCAAGATACACCACAACATTGGGATCCCCCTGTATTTGTCAAAATACTTCAAAAATGTTAATGAAGTCCATGATCATAACACCAGAGGCAGCTCCACTGATCATGTTCAACCCAGATTTGGCTCAACTAAGGGTATGAACTCATTCTCATGCTATTCATCAAAAATGTGGAATGCCCTACCAAAAGGAGTAAAGGAGTGTAAAACCCTACTCACTTTCAAAACTGCCCTAAAGATACACCTTCAGGAGGCTGCAATTCGAAAATGGCCCCTGTCTAAGTCTTAACCTACCCCTCCCTACCCCCCCCCCCCCTCTTTCATTTTCCTCTTTTGTATATATATATATATTTTTTTTTCTCTCGTCATACCAGTAACCTGAAAGCTGATTGTATGACATTCTGTATAGTAGTGTGTATATCTGCCTGCCTCTTATATTTCATCATGATTTGTGTGCATGGGGTCCTCATCTTAAACAAGCGTAATGCTTAATGAGGGTTTCCAGTTTAGTAGACCTTGTATTGTGAATTTGTACTTCCATGTACTGTTATGTACTGTCATGTACTATTCTCATGTCTTTCTAAATAAACTACATCAATCAATCAATCAGATCTACAAGCTCACGCCTTGCTGCAAGGCGTTGTGTAGATCGGCTATTTTTGGCAAAGAGATATATAGGTGTAGAGGGGAAAAAAGAGCAGACCAAGTAAACAAAAAAAGTTTAATCTGAAACACAATTTTATACAATATAGAGTATATATTATATATTATAATATTAAAGATGAATTTGGACACATTGGACAGCAGCAGTGCGGAAATTGCGCACCAGAGCGCACTTGCCTATTAGTTTGTATTGGCCAGTGTGCTCATGAGTTTCTTATACCTGGTGTCATCAATGCAAAGCCGTTGTGTTTCATCGGCTACACACTTTTTGGCTGTTTGCAAGCCAAGGAATATAATTTTAGACGGCAAGATGAAGCATGCATGGTACCAGACTATAAAGTTTAATAAGCATCTTTCAGGTGGGGACATATTCTCTATGGACATTATAGCTATAGGACTGTCAGTCCATATTTTAAAATGAAAATCATAAAATCATTATCAAAATAATGTATTTTAATATAAAACATGGATCCACCGCAGCTGCACATGATTGTCCATCCTACATAAACAACGTGTGTGTGTGTGTGTGTGTGTGTGGCATTGCGGGGTTCTCTCGGTCCGACCCGCGCCAGGTGTTCCATTCCATTCCGTTTTGCTTTCGCCCTTCTATTGTCAATGATTTGATTGTTGAAATACGGACAAAACAAATTGTTCTTGCGATTGCTTAGCTCACCATGACAGGAGATGGACCATGAAACCGACACCTCTAGTTCAAATCCGGATGGTAGAATGATGTTCAATTGTTACACCGATACTGTTTTCAAACGAATCTGCTTAATTTATATTTCAATTTCGGTCAGAAAGTTCCCTGTGTGAAATTTGATTTGGTGAATAAATTATTTTCAACTTGTTTGATCAGCCTTTGTCATTTTTGACACCCTGAGAAATAGCATCTTTAATTAGCTGACTAAAATCCTTGGATTCATGTTGGACCTATAGATCAAATCCCAGAGCAGTTGTGTTATATTTCTCCATATTCCTATGAGCAGATGCGATTCCAGAATTTAATTGCTGTATTCCTGTCAAATAAAAAAACATTACACCGAGTCTCACGGTGAGACTTTTATACAAATATTCAATTCATTGGTGAGACTCTCACCAATGAATTGAATATTTGTATTGGGAAACGTCAGAAGGTGGCGCTGTATTGGGAAACGTCAGAGGGTGGCGCTGTTGGCCTCGTTTCAACATCACTTGTTGATGGTAACACATCAAATGCTTAACTTTATAGCATTCTAAGCCATACCATTAACTATTTAGTACATTTAATACATGTTGACACCAATAGAGAGATTCTCTCTATTCATCGACAGCATATTTTGTAGAGTGCAGACCAGGTCATTCAGTTTTCTGTTAAAATGCTTTTATAACCAGGCCGTTGTGGCCAAGCAAAAATATAAACACTACAACTCAGAAGTGTTCTTACCATAGAGGTATAATATAACCAGCTATCATTTCAATGAATGTGCTCAGTGGCGTTTTGAAGCACCCGGAAACCTGCCGGAAGTAGAATTATTGGTTCGATTTTGACCCCCCATAGAGTTATGAGCATGCGCACTAGTGTCCTTTTTGCGTTCTACGGCAGCCCGTGTGTCAAGGATTGAATTCGAGATATTTATTAAATACACTCGAGATGCATATTTATATGTAAATGCATATGTATGTATGTATAATATGTTTACATATTTATATGTATATATATAAATACCTCTCAGTATGTTTTGCGGGTGCATGTATTTCTCCCCGCCTGCAGTTCCAGCTTTGGCCACTGGGGTGGCAGCTTCAATGTTTCTCAGCAACTCTGGGGGCTTGGTTGTTACCAAGTACTTTAGTTCTTCCAAGTGCTTTAGATAAATACTTCCTCAAACATCGGTTTTCTTTTTTTTTTAATAGTGTCAATAAGTTGATTTCTAAAATACTAACGGAATCCCTACATTGTTGTGTTTGCTTAGCTCATCAAGTAAGTCATTGGGTTAGTAATCTAAGCTTCTCCGTCGATACATGTTTGAATCCGGGTGGTGGAGTGACATATGTTTTTTTTATTTTTAAACGAATCCGCTTAATTTATATTTCAGAAAGTACCCTGTGTGTAATTTGATTTGGCGAATTAATTATTTTCAACTCGTTTGATCAACTCTTGTCATTTGACACCCTGAGAAATAGCATCTTTAATAAGCTGACTAAAATCCTTGGATTCATGTTGGACCTATAGATCAAATCCCAGCGCAGTTGTGTTATATTTCTCCATATTCCTATGAGAAGATGCGATTCCAGAATTTAATTGCAGTGTTCCTGTAAAATAAAAAAAACATTACACTGACTCTCACCAATGAATTGAATATTTGTATCGGGAAACGTCAGAAGACAATGCATCTGCCAGGGCTGTCACCATTCTATGAGTCCATTCTGGAGGCTTGGAGACTCCTAAAAGTTGCTAGAGACACTGATGCCACAACTGGTATGTGGCTGTGGCTTGCGTTGGGTCGGAACTCTGTCCTCGGTGTGCATAAGAACATTTCTCAGGGAACCCGGTTGTACTAAGCTGGGACACTTGCTGGTGCCGTTTGAGACCCTACAACAGCGGGTCCACATTTGGCCTAGGCTGCTAAAGCAGATCGTTAAGGAAGTCAATGAGTCTTCCTCCACACCTGAACACCTTCTTGGAGGAGAACTGGTCAACAGAGGGCCTGTGGGAGGAGGATATAGACTACGTCTTCCCATGCCTGAAGGTGTCTCCTAAACTGGGGCAGTGGCAGGAGGAGGAAGACACTTTCCTCTCATTCGCAACTCCACATCCTGGCTGGTTTGAGGACTTGGAGAAAAAGGCAATGTATTTCCTATGCGTGAGTCAGTCTCTGCATACCATGAAAATATAGAGGTGGACCGAGCCCAGGTTCTTCACCAAAAGGCTGTTGGCGGGTCGACCGGGGCCGTTGCCTGGCACCCAGTGGCCGGTACCCAGTGACTGCTATATGATATATTAACGGAATAAGGGTAATGTTGTAATACGTGTAATAGTGTAATAATTGTAATGGTGTAATAATGCAACAAGTTTAATAGTGTAATAGTGTAATAACATAATAATGGTAACAGTGTAATAGGTTTAATAGTGTAATAGTGCAATATGTGTGATAGTATAATAGGTATAATAGTGTAGAAAGGGTAAAAAGTGTAATAGGTGTAATAGTGTAATGACGCAATAGGGTAATAGTGCAATAGGTGTTATAGTGTAGTGAAGTAGTTGGGGTTTGGGTGGATGTGGGCGGAATTGGGTGAATGTGACCACTTATAACACTATCACACTTTTACACTTATTAACTTATTGCACTATTACACCTGTTCAACTATTAGAGTATTACCCTCATTGCGTTATTACATCTATTACACTATTACACACGTTGCACTATTACACCTATTACACTATTACACCTATTACATATTAAACTTAATGCAATATTACACTATTCCACCTATTACACTACTACCCCTATTGCGTTGTTACACTATTACATTAGTACACCTATTACACTATTACACCTATTACACTTATTGCATTATTACACTATTACCCTTATTGCGTTATTACATTAGTAAGGCAATATCTTGGGCAGTATCATTATTTAATAAAGGATTATTATTGTTATTATTATTATTATTATTATTACTATTATTATTACCCTTATTATTATTATCCTTATTATTATTATTATTATTTTATTTTTTATTATTATTACTACGTGTGAATGTACGTGACAAGTTGCAGCGCATGGAAGTAGACTACGTGTGAATGTACGTGACAGGTTGTAGCGCATGTAGCTTACGCGTAAATGTACACGACGTGTTGCAGCGCGTAACGCGTGCTTACGTGTGAATGTACGTGACAGGTTGTAGCGCATGTAGCTTACGCGTAAATGTACACGACGCGTTGCAGCGCGTAACGCGTGCTTTTGTGCAGTGCACGCGCAGAACGAACGTGTACACACACACACACACACGTAAGAAAAAATCATGTGGTCACAGGAGGCGTCATGCGCCCCTCGTGGCACTAATGGAGCCCCATAGTGTGTGTGTGTGTGTGTGTGTGTGTGTGTGTGTGTGTGTGTGTGTGTGTGTGTGTGTGTGTGTGTGTGTGTGTGTGTGTGTGTGTGTGTGTGTGTGTGTGTGTGTGTGTGTGTGTGTGTGTGTGTGTGTGTGTGTGTGTGTGTGTGTGTCCGTGTGTCCGTCCGTATTAGCACGGCATAAACAGCTGCAGCTGATTGCTACACAAAGATGCAACCGGTTACACACATTTAACACAAACAGGAGAGAGAGTACCATACACATACACATACCTGTGAAAATGTGTCTGAACTCAGGCCTCAACCTTTCTACCCTTAGAGAAGCTCACATAAGATCTCCACCAAAGGGTTTTACCCTTCGTGATTTCTGGTCGCTTTCTCTTCTTTGTTGAATGAACTGATGTGTCTTTTACAAGGCAAGGCAGTTTTATTTGTAGGCTATAGCCTACTTTAAACAACAAGGCAATTCAATGTGCTTTTACAAGCAAAGGAAACACAATTATACAATGACACAGGGGTATAGCAAGGTATGGCAGCTGCCACAGGCTCCAGGGGGTGAAAAAAATAAATGTACTTGATAAGATAAATTCATGAATGTCTCTAAGTCTACATCATTGATTATTCTGTTATTAAAGGTAGGGTAAGTGATTTGCTTTTGTTAAAATAAGTGTTAAATAGCTCTATTCTGATCCTGGTACTCATGGCTATAGAGTGTTTGTTCAGTAAAAGGAGTCTCCATGTCTCTCCAGCTCTTTATTAAACAGAAAATGAATTTCAGTGCTCTCTCCTGATTGGCTTAAACTTTGTCACCTACCTGAAAATACCTGTACTATATTGTGTTTACTAAAGAGCTGGAGAGACCCCTGTGACCGAACAAACGCTCTGTAGCAATGATTACTATCAGAATATAGTACTTTAACCTTTTTAACTAAAAAAATAAAAATACCCAAAAATATCACTTACCCTACCTTTAAATTACTGTAAAATAACTACAAATGCAAATTAGAACAAAATGATCGCTTTCACATGGTATTATATTCTCCACAACACTATTCCCCCTATCTTGACAAATGGTACATTCCCTGGGTCAGTAGGTCAGCACAGGTGATATGCATTATTGTTAATTATCAGCAGTAGTGCGTGGTGGCAGACAGTTGTTTACTTTTGGTAAAATAATACTATCCACTCTTGGACTAATCGTCATGCCTGTTTTCATGAAGTTCATCTTATGGTAAGACAGCACTTGTCTTTATTATTTTTTTGCTTCCTTGTTGTGTATGTCTGTGTGCCATCAAATGTGTATATGCTCACTTTTAAGGCATTATAGGCTTAGGTTACTGCTGGCTTATTCTCTTCAATTTGTATTTGCTGCGTTTGGAGTGAAACTGGTCTGTTCATGTGATATTGTTGTGTTTTGTTGTTGCATAGATGTCCTCTGTGTTAAATACAGATACTTTAGTTTTCTTGGCATTGAGCTTGAGGCAGATCCTCCTGCTCTCCATTTCTACTGCCAGCAGTAGTTCCCTCACATTATCTGCTGTGTCTGAGACTCGGGTAATGTCATCTGCATAGTAGATGTCAGTAATCATGATGGGAGTTACTAGCTTAGTCTTCCTCGGGACCAACGTGAACCCCAGTGCCTCAAAAGATTATTATTTTCTCATGAGGAAATAACAGGAGTCACACATGAGTGACACATTGCTGACAAAGCTGCACTCAGATCACATTAATTATATTCCAGTTCTTAATGTACTTTGGTGATAAAGAAAATCCATTTGGTACAAATTCTCAGATCCAGGGCCATCAACTATGACCTTTATGTCAATAATATTCAGCTTCAAAGATTAGGACATGGAGCTAACTTTAAACTGAGGCCATCTGCTCTAAAAACTAAATTAAATAAATAAATGCATAGAGTAACTGTCATGAACATCTGGTGATATGACACAATACCTTACATGCTCATCTGCATGTATACAGTTGACATAGAAAACAGAACATTCTCTCTGTTCAGTGTATGTTTGTGCAGAGACCTGCAGACATTGGCGCCAATCCTGTGGGTGCCGGGGAGCCCGAACACCCAAGGAGAAAGCCGAGCACCCACAGGATATGTGTCGGTCGGATGACTATCGTGTGATGCTTTGTAACGTGCACAGGATGCACAATGTACCCGCTCTGATACTGTTGTGTTATTGTGAACAGATTTATGTCATTCAAACTCTCTCCCTGTAATCTGCAAAGTCCTTATGCCAGTTATGGTTTCATCATCAGCCAATAATCAAATTGTATGACTTGACTTTAAAAAAAGGTCCTTTTGCACACCTACTGGGACAGGTGTGTAGGAGCAGGCAACCAGTGCATGAGACAGGAAAGAATGGTGATCGCGCCAAGAGTCTTCACTTACAGCAAAACAAGTATTTTATTGCCAACTGACATTCATCAGGTATTTCTGATTAAGGGGTTCAAACTTGGTTGATGTGTGTGTGACTTGTTGTTGAGTACCCTACCCACTCAACATAAATCGGCATCCATGCCTGCTGAGATGGTTGCAGAGAGGCAGGTGTTGTTTGCAAGGCATGTGATTAGGTTGAAGGTTTTGAAATCTTCTCAGTGCTAGACATGATCTATAGCCTTCTTTGCGACCACATCCTCTGCTCTCATGAGAGCAGAGGATGGTTCATATCTACCCACACACGCACAACCGTTAACTTCACCTTGTCAAAACAAGATGGCGCCGACATGCAGAGCGGTGAACTTCACCCTGTCAAAACAAGATGGCACAGAGACAAGTCGATTTGCTTGGTCTCTACACAAACAACCTTTGACCTTTGACTAACACATCTGGTCAAAATTCATGTCAGACCCTGTGTCTAGGTGAGACATGACCTTTGCCACAATCTAAATGTCTCAACAGAAGAGCAAGGAGACACATTATATTGTATTAATACACTCTACCATACAGATTGGACAAAATTACATTTTATTCATCTCTTAAGTAGATTTCATGTCACCAATTTTTACAGTACATGCTTTTAAAAATACTTAAATTACAAGTAAAAGTAGAAGTAATGTCTTAATTTTTATATCAATGATTTGCTGTAATGTTTCCACAATGAATTTATAGGACCTTGTAACTGTTGTTTCAGAGAAGTAACTCTCTGAAACCACCTGCACTGCATGCACTGATGTGCTTGTAGAACCACTATGTTATACAAAGCCTGCAGAAACACCTATAAAAACCAAATAGAAATGACTGAGGAACCAGAACTAAATACTTTTACTCCTATACACCCATACAAGATGTAACAAAGAGGCGAGCGGAGGGGGAAGCCCAAACATGGCTAGTGTGAGAGCATTAGTGTGGAAAAAAGAAACGGCCAACTTAAAAGTACTGAGTACTTTACAGCCTTCCTAGAAATGTACTTGAGTAAAAGTAAAATATTTGTCTATGAAATGTACTCAAGTAAGAGTAATAACAAAGTATAACAAAAATCTAATACTCAAGTAAAGTACAGATCCTCAGAATCTGTACTTAAGTACAGTACTCAAGTACATTTCCTCCGTTACGGTCCACCACTGGTTTCATCATTTTGGGGGTCATAAAAAGTTTGAGAAGTTTTAGAATCGTCCGCAGGTCTTAATGGGTTAAGTAAGAGCAAAGCTTCCTCTACAAGTGTGAGCTTCCTGCTCAGCTGTCCTGTTTGGTGGACACTCTCTCTCTGTCTCTCTGTCTCTGTCTCTGTCTCTGTCTCTTTCTTTCTCTCTCTCTCTCTCTCTCTTATCTGTCTGTCTTTCTGTCTCTTTCTCTCTGTCTCTCTCTGTCTCTTTCTCTCTCTCTCTCTCTTTCTCTGTCTCTCTTTGTGTCCCTCTCTCTCTCTCTCTCTCTTTCTGTCTCTCTCTTTCTGTCTCTCTTTCTGTCTCTGTCTCTCTCTCTGTCTCTCTCCTTTCTCTTTCTCTTTCTCTTTCTCTTTCTCTTTCTCTTTCTCTTTCTCTTTCTCTCTCTCTGTCTCTTTCTCTCTCTCTTTCTGTCTCTCTGTCTGTCTGTCTGTCTGTCTGTCTCTCTCTCTCTCTCTCTCTCTCACACACACACACACACACACACACACACACACACACACACACAGACACAGACACAGACACAGACTCATGCCTAATCTATGATTCGGTGCCGCACGTAGAAGATCTACAAGCTCACAACGCGTCGCGTCCGTGACACATTGTGGGCTTGTAGATCGGCTATGGTCTAATGTGTGGGTGGGACTCTGGGGGCCGTTGACAGACAGATAGATAGATACTGTAGATAGATAAATGGGCCTATAGGTCAGCACACCGGGTATAGTCCCGGTTCATTAATATCACCATATTACCAATCCACCACTGTTCATTAATATCACCATATCACTAATCCATCCCTGTTCATTAATTTTATGCAATTTTATGAGCATATCATGCAGTGATTGTTTGTACTGTATGTTTGTATCGTTCTAGTTTTCACTCCACTTTCACATGTAAAAATAAAGGAGCAAGAGGCTAATCCTGACCCTTGTGAAAAAGGGAGTTTGGCTGCTGTCAAGTTTGTGGTATCAGGCACCCTAACTGGACAGAATAATAAAGAGATGTTTACTGTAGCTGATATGACAATAATAAACTGAGATATGTAAGTTATGAATACATAATGATAGAGATGACCGTAGCTTTTATGATGATGATGATGATAAAGTCACATGGTACAGAAGTGCAGCGTGAGACTGACCACTTCCTGTTGTAGATAACGGTTAGTATGTGTGGTCTGCAGACACACTGTTTCACTTCCTGTTTAGAGAGAAACATGTTCTCTGTGTTCTCTGCCTGTTCTAAAACTGTTTATGTTATTTTTATGAAAATACACATTCCTTTAACCTTATTATGTCCTTATTGTCATTTTAGACTCTAGGCCCAGTATGGTTAACTTATATACTGACTCTATGCTGAGATTTTAAGACGCAATGATACAATTATTTAAGTTATAAAAAAATCACACCCTGTGTGAAGTGGGCGGTGTCTTGCTAGCTAATCACAATACTGAATGGAGTCAACCAATCATGTACAAAAGATAAATACATTTATTGAAACACTCTTTATGATGGACGAAACCATAACTTGAAAAAAACAAATATTTGGTTTTTTTTCAAGTTATGGTTGCTTATATAGGGCTATGCACATGTGTCATGTGACACTGGCAAATCACAGTCCTGAATAGACTGTGATTGGCCAATCACAGCGCAGGATAATTCTACTAATTTCCTGGGCCCAGATCACAGCGCAGGAGAATGTACATTTTTCCAAATCTCACTTATAGGGGCGGTTTCACCGCCCAAAAAGTATATGTGCAGTGAACAGGTGGTGGTGGTGGGGGGGGTCATATCTGGTGATAAGTTTAGACTTTTCTGCCAGACCCAGGGGGTCGTCCTACATGAGGCTTTGTCTGTCGGTCGGTCTGTCCCTCTTTTCCTCTGCACACACGTCATGCGAAGTCCAGCCATTCAGATTTCAACCACTAGGGGTCTGGCAGTACCAGGTCTCCTGGTTCCTTTGTTAACAGAGGCCAGTTCTGAATTGCAGCCACCTGTAAGTGCTCTTTTAGAGCGGTTTTGAAAGAGAGTAAGGAGTCACACTTTTGTATGACTGTTGGTAGGACATTCCACATTTTGGTGGCATAGCGGTAGAACAAATGCAACCCCTTGTTTGAGCCGAATCTGGGTTGAACGTGATTGATGGAGCTCACTCTGGTGTTGTGCTCGTGTGTGTCTTTAACGTTTGTGAAGTAGTTTGACAGGTACATGGGTGTCTCTGTGGTGTAGTGTATCTTGTAGACCAGGTTGAAGTAGTTTGACAGGTACATGGGTGTCTCTGTGGTGTAGTGTATCTTGTAGACCAGGCCCATTGCAAGTTGCTGTACTCTGTCCTCTACCCTGAGCCATCCCACCCTAGCGTAAGGAGCAGGGGTTAGATGAGTTGTAGGTGTGAGGCCAAGCAGTAGCCTGCGGCCCTGACCAGTTTGTTTTAGGATGTCTGGAGCCTTGTTTTAAAGGCCTTTGTGGTGCTATGGTACCATGAGGTGCATGCATAGTCATAGTGACATTGGATGAGTGCTCCTGCTAGAGTCCTCGGTGTATTCCAACAGACGTGCGTGTACAGAGGTACGACCTTCTCTGCATATGCAGGGATCTTTGCTCTTGCTTGTTGTTGTTTTTTAGTTTTTTGTCGCATTCCTGAGCCAATAAGTTGATGACCGGGTCATCGGTCAGTAGGAGACTCTTTCAGTCTCCTCCGCCGGTCATCATTTAATCGCTTAGGAATGCGACAAAATCAAAATAATATGTTTGAATTCAAGGCTTCATGGGGTGTGTAATTAATAGAAAATAAGTATTTTTTGGGTGAACTAATCCTTTAAGATGACAAATGCATAGAGCTTCTGCAAACCGTGTGTGGATCATGTGTGACAAATATGAGGCATGCAGAGTGCTGTGCACCTCTTGTTTTTGTTTGTTTTTTATGCCACCTTCCCACCTGTAAGAACACTCTGAAACTAACCCTGCCCACAGGTGTGTGTGTGTGTGTGTGTGTGTGTGTGTGTGTGTGTGTGTGTGTGTGTGTGTGTGTGTGTGTGTGTGTGTGCGTGTGTGCGTGTGTGCGTGTGTGCGTGTGTGCGTGCGTGCGTGCGTGCGTGCGTGCGTGCGTGCGTCCGTCCGCGTTTCATTGCATATTCTCACTTCTAGCGTGTGGATCAATCAGCTTCAGCGTTGTCACAAATATATATATTTTGTAATGTTTGATAGTGTTTTAATACTCATTGTATGCACTATTGATAGCAGCTGCATCAAACAGAGCTGTAACCATGTTTCCTGCCCCCCCCCCCCCCCCCCACTCTTGTGGTCAGCTATTCAGAGCGTTGCGCGCCTCTCTTCTTTCACACGTTCCTGTCAGCAATAATAATAAAATAAAGTGCCATATGGTGTCCTGAGTAAAGCGTTATGAGACAGAAAGGCTTGTTCAGTGAAGACCACATGGTGTTTTCCTAAACCACTCTTTCTTGCAGCACAAAGAGATGAACGGTTATTTGCGGCTGCTGTTCTGTCCTGTTGTGTTGTGGAGAGGATGACCATCATGGCCTGCATCTTGTTCTGTGTGCATCTCTCCACAACAGTCTCCAGTGAGCCCAAGTCTTCTCTTATTCTGGCCTCTCACCAGAGCATAAACATGTCATCATCATACATGTGTATACGTGTAAGCATACATTCATTGATACCAGCCATGTGTTCACCTATAACTCTCTGTCTAGTGACACAGTCAAGTGGGGAAAAAAAATGAGGAGACACACACACACACACACACACACACACACACACACACACACACACACACACTGTTGCCCACATATAGCAGCCCGCCTCTCATAGCTGTCAGTGTTCTGTGGTCAAGTTGCTTAAGATGACAAATACACAGAGCTTCTGCAAACTGTGTGTGTGCGTGCGTGCGAGTGCATGCAACAATGTGTGTCGCCCCCTCACTCTTGTGGTTTATATTCAGATGCTGTGCGCCTCTTGTTTTTTTTTGTTCATACCTTGCACCTTCCTGCTTGTACAAGAACACTCTGAACCTACAGAAACAAATGCATGCTATAGGCTATCCTGTCCACTGTGTGTGTGTGTGTGTGTGTGTGTGTGTGTGTGTGTGTGTGTGTGTGTGTGTGTGTGTGTGTGTGTGTGTGTGTGTGTGTGTGTGTGTGTGTGTGTGTGTGTGTGTGTGTGTGTGTGTGTGTGTGTGTGTGTGTGTGTGTGTGTGTGTGTGTGTGTGTGTGTGTGTGTGTGTGTCATTCAGTGGACATAGCATATACTCACTTCCAGTGTGTGCATCAGTTTTAGCATTGCCGCAAATATACACTTTGCTGGTAGCTGGTGTTGATCGTGCACAATGATGTATTAAAACACGCTCAAACTGAGCTGCAAACAGCGTTTCCTGCCCCCCCCCCCCTTGTGGTCAGCTATTCAGAGCGTTGCACGCCTCTTGTTTTTCTCACCTTCAGACACCTTCCTGCCAGTAAGAACGCTGTGAAACTACAGAGAAAAAAGAAGAAAAAAAACACGTACCATATGGTGTCCTCAGTAAAGCGCTATGAGACAGAAAGGCATGTTCAGTGAAGACGACACAGCCTGCATAACGGCACCACAACCATGTAGCTGTCCTGCTAGTTACAGACACATATGAATACAGTGTTGATCACAGTCTACTTGCTGTGGAGCTCAGGTACAGTAGGACTCTGTTTTAATCAGTGGTGGACAGTAACAAAGTACATTTACTTGAGTACTGTACTTAAACTGCACCATGTGCTGACATTTGCCATTGAGCTAATAGAGATGGCCTACTTGCTCAGGGGATACATTGAATTTAAACATTTAGGAAGGAAGCTCAAATAAGCAACTACACTTTAGAAACGAGACAAAAATATTAACAAGCAACTTTAAGGTGACTCTCCACCAAACAGAGTACTTCAGACTACCACAGACTACCACAGACTACCACAGACTACCACAGACTACCACAGACAGACTGGTAGTCTGATGGCAAACGTTGGCATTTAGTTCAGCACAAGCAGTCGACTGATGCGCAAATTGTTGTGCTAATGTCTTCACTGGCCTGCAAGATCTTGCCAGTGTTGCCAGGTCTGCTTATTATAAGCAACTTTCGGCTTGTTTTCCTGTAAATCTGCTAGTTTGAGGCTCTGTCTCTTTAACTTTTCTAAGCTGTATTAATACTTCCATATTTCATCCATTTTTTCTCTCATAAATGAATGTCCTATGTTATACTTTGTCATATGACCCCAAAACGTAGCAGATATTAGTAATTACATTTTTAATGTAGTACATCTGCACAACATCTGCTTGGTAGATCCACAAGGGAAAACAAAACGTACTTGTACTTACTTAGATGTGCATCGTGCCTCACACCTAAATCTAACGATCTACGATGCGACGTGATGTGAGAGTGCGGACTAGCTGAAACCAACTCCTGAATCGCTGCCTTCCACACTCTCATCAGAGTCTTGAGCTCTTATTAGATACACTGTCACTACGTATCTACGTATAGGTGCTCCTCTTTCCCCTCCTACATGTTTATTTTTTAAAGATGAACAGCTGCAGCAGATAGTCTATCTAGAGAAACGTACGTGTTTCGGCACGTCGGCCTTCCTCAGCGTTTCAAACTAGAATACATCAAACATGAAGTGACATATATAGCTATGCAATAGTGTACAGCTGATTCTCATTGGTGACTAGAATTCACTACCAATTTCACAATACTGTCTAATGTTTACATTAATAAGCATTATACATAGTATTTGTATTTGAAAGATTCTTAAAGTTTCCACAAACACCACAACCAAAACAAACGATTCATAAAAATAAATAAAAAAATTCTTCATTCAATCCCTTTGGGAACTCTGTATTTAATGTATGGATCCAGTAAGCCTCCCTTTGTAATAGAACCCGGTCTCTGTCCCCACCTCTTCTCAGTGGGTTGACTACTTCTAAACCTTGAAATCTCAGTGTACATTATGTCATGTTTTACCATATTATAGTGCCTGGCAACTGGAGACTTCTCATCTTAATTTCTAATATTACTCTTGTGCTCTGTAATTCTGGTTTTCAATTCTCTTTTGGTCTTTCCCACATAGCAGAAACCACAAGGGCACTTTAAAAGATAAACTACACATTCTGTCTTACATGTAATTCTCCCTTTTAACCATTATGAGGGTGTGTAACAGAGTCTCCAGTTATCATGGCATTACAGTTACATCCTTTACATGGGAAATTCCCTGAGGGTATAGTAGATAAAAAGTGTTGTGGTTGTATATAAACATTTTGTATTAGTTTGTCACTTATATTGTTTGCTCTCTTGTTTGCAAAACAGGGGGGGGGGCCTTTCCTACCACAGGGTCACTGGACAATATATGCCATTGACCACCTTTCTAATAGTTTGGGAAATAGGGGAACATGTAGTTGTCATAAGTATAGGTTGTCTGTTTGGAGTAAAAGAAGATTTAGGAGCAAGGAGACTGGTTCTATCGAGGGGCTTAATTTTAGACTTACTTTTGTTCAAATATTTTCAGTATATTGTGTAGATTTCCACACAGACCACTAGCGCCTGCGCATTGGAGCACAGGGCTGCACGGGCTCTCACATGTGATCAATAGCCCGGCTCCCCCTACCCCGGCCCATGAGTTTTTTATGGGTTATTTTGAATAATAATAAATAATTAAGAATTTAAAAATACTTATTTAATGGAATCTGAACCCACTTTTGAAATCATTCACACATAAACCCGATGCTTTTTGAAGGATTCATTTTTTCCCTCCCCCGTATATCCTGCACAATAGTTTGGTCCGAATATCACTGTCTGCGGAGTTTCGCAGTGTTGCCAAGTCTGCTTGTTAAGCGATACATTTGGGCATGTATTCATAGACCTGGTTGCTTGTTTCTCTCGCAATATAACCTCCAGTGTTGCCAAGTCTGCTTGTTAAGCGATACATTTGGGCATGTATTCATAGACCTGGTTGCTTGTTTCTCTCTAGCATATAGCCTGGCAACACTGGTTTCACGTTGAATGGTAGACTTATGAAAAGGTTCAAATGTAATTTAGATATCATATTATCAACTAAATGGAGATGTGATGGTGAGTACAAAATGTACTGAATTAACTGGCCGCCGTGCCAATAATCAAAATCTACAAAGTAACTAGTATCAAAAGTTTTCAAATCATTAAAAATAGTGGACTAAAAGTACAATATTTGCCTCTGAGATGTAGCTGAGTAGAAATAAAAGTACCTCACAATTGTACTTGAGTACAGTACTTGAGTACTTATAATAAGCAGACATGGCAACACTGCTGCAAAAGCAGCAGCATGTCTGCTTATTATAAGCGACTTTCTGCTTGTTTTTCTGTAAAGTTGGTTTGTTTCTAAGTGTAGTTGCTTATTTGGGCTTGTGTTTAAAGTGTTCATGTGGCCTATTTGCTTCTTTTGGGCTTGTTTTCATAGACCTGGTTGCTTATTTCTCTCGCTCGCAAAATCTGGCAACACTGGCCGGCAGCAGCAGGCAAATATACAGTTAGCCTATCAGTGCTTGTAAGCCCCTCGGTTAACCATGTGGCCATGTCAATGTTTATAAGAATGAACACGCAAAACATTTCACGTGAGTCTCTCCTTGTGCTCCCCCACTCATTGTGTGTGTGTGTGTGTGTGTGTGTGTGTGTGTGTGTGTGTGTGTGTGTGTGTGTGTGTGTGTGTGTGTGTGTGTGTGTGTGTGTGTGTGTGTGTGTGTGTGTGTGTGTGTGTGTGTGTGTGTGTGTGTGTGTGTGTGTGTGTGTGTGTGTGTGTGTTAACTATGTTAATAGGTGGAGGTGTTGCACACAATGTGTTGTTAATCACGGACGGCCTTTTCCGGAATCGTGTTTTCCTGGGGGGGGGGTTTCCTGTATTAACTGTATGTTATTACAATATAACTTATATAATTGGGGTGGTTGTATTTAGTCTTAGGTCATGTCTCACCTAGACACAGGATTCAATTTATCCCCTGAGCAAGCAGGCAGGCTCTATTAGCTCAATGGTAAAAGGTTCAGCACTTGAGCAGGAAACCGGGTTCAAACCCGGGGTAGAATATAGTAAAGTTCCATAGAGCAGCTTTAAGTCACATACAGTATGTAGTAGGATTAAAGTCAGCTCAGTAGCGTCTGCAGCAGAGTCAACGCTGCTGTCAGAGTGTTCAAAGGGGACAGAAGAGGAAAGTTACGTAGTGCAGCTTTAATGCTGGGAGGTTAACATAGCATCACAATCACTTTAACCAATTTATCCATTTGTATGTTGGCTATTCAAAAATTGCAGATCTACAAGCTCGTACATCTGCTATTACATCTGCTATTTTTTTTACTTTTTTTTTTATATAAATCTTCTCTTCTGATCACATGTGGAAGCTATGTGTCATCTGTCCGTCGTCATGGAAACGTTTTGTGGTGGATGAAGGTTCCTCTGGTTACTTCAATGTGCTTCCTGTCTGTCTGTCTGTCTGTCTGTCTGTCTGTCTGTCTGTCTGTCCGTCCTATGCAGAGTCAACGCTGCTGTCAGAGTGTTGTCAGGCAAACTCTGAACAGGAAATGATGCAACATGCTTAGTCATCTGTATCCTGTGTTCACAGAGATCATCGGTGCAGATATTTTGCTCAGTTTTGCTGATCTTTAGAAGATTTAGAAGCTTTTCTTACAGGGGGGGGGGGATGTTGTAAAGATCAGTGAATCTGTACAAATGATGTGCACATAATTATGATGTCTGTGAAATGTTGTTCATTTTCATTCTTTTCATTAGTGTCCTAACAAATAACTAAAATTACCTGAATAAAACCGATTGAGCGACTGTTGTATACAAATAACAATAATTGAGGGTCTCTGTGGCACTAGTTCTCACCCCTTACAAAAGACACAATTGGTTTGGCCTGCTCTTACGTTTGGATGAGATCAATTTGCTTTGTAGTTTGCACTTCTGGTCTAGAAAGGATACGGAAAGGATCAGTGTGTTTGCATGTATATGGATGTGGAACTTACCGGATGCAGTAGGTTTACTCTAGACTGATATGATCACTGAACAAGTAAATGGAAAGCAGTCTTTTCATTGGCTCTGCTAAAAGTCAGCTGACTCGCTAGCGTGTCTTTCATGCTGCACAGCTAAAAATAGATTCCACACACGTGAGTGACAGCTGATGACTGAAGAGAACAGTAGATGCAAAAACTAAGTAAATTTTACCCAAAAAAAGGAAAATCAGGGTCTCAGAAAAGAAAGAGAAAGAAAACAGTGTAGTAAGGGGAAACAACTCCTTACTAATTTGAATTTCTTCCAAAAGACAGGTGAGCAGTGAATGTGAGTGAACACAGTTAACACACACAACTAAAGACGGCAGTGCACACCGAAAATAGCCGATCTACAAGCTCACAACATGTCGTGCTCGCGACGCATTGTGAGCTTGTAGATCTGCTACTTTTCGGCACTCGACACCGTCGTATGACGGAGCATAAATCAGGTATAATAACAGTTTAAGAGAATGTTTTAGCTAATATCCTCATCTGATCTTTGATTGAAAGAAGGCAGTCAATAAATTCACGTTCACTTCATTTGTCAAACTGTAACATCACGTGTTAGTTTACTACAGTTGTAAAAGAGTGGGTGATTTTTTTTTCTATAATAAATAATAATAGAGGGTAAAACAGAACAGTATAAAATACAAACAATTGAATGAAGGAAATACAAATATATAGTGTACTGCCTGCTAGTAATATGCCTACATTGTGTGGCAGCTGCAAATATATCAAGATGTAAGAAGTGTTTGGGAATTGGAACTCCTGAAGTCTTGTTCAGTTGTCCTTTATTATATATTATAATATAATAACCTCTATGGTCTAAGCCCTTTGTCAATGTAGGGTTTTCTTTTCTTTTTCTTATATATATTTTTTTAAATTGCGTGCGCATGAGGCCCACAGAGATTCTTTGTCCCAGGGCCCAGAATTTGCTGCTACGCCCCTGTGCAAAATGCATAGTTAACCGTCAGTAAGTGGATAATAGGCTCTGCTGGCATATCCATTTACGCTTCATTCTCCTCTCTGGAGGATTGGCTCGGGAGCAATCAATCAAATGAACCAATGAAATCAGCCAATCAAAGGAAATTATGGGTGAATGAACAGGAACAGGAAATAGGTACAGTATGCCACCTTCCAGAAACCCGGGACTACAGTTATGCACAGAGCTTATAGAGGATTCATTAACCATAATAAAGCGTTGTTCCCACTTTAGACCAGGTAGATGCAAAAATAGGTTAAACTGATTTTAAAAAGTGCATAGTTAATAATAATAATATTGACCTACTTGCTCCTGTGGGGGGTTTCAGCTCAACCCAGCTGATGGCTGCCCACAGAGGGGCGTGGAGCAGTTAGGGGTTAGGTGTCTTGCTGAAGGACACTTGGACCGGTCATATTCGACACATTGCTGCCCAGGCCTGGAATCGTACCAGGGACAACTGGGCACGGTGGTTCCCCAGACAGGCTCTCTCACCGTTCAGCTATGCCGCCCCAAAACGCTAATAAATGAATAATAATGTTAATAAAGAAACAACACAGCTTAGTAAAGGTTTAACACTGACATACTGTAATAGCTAAGTTAGAGAGACTGGATAAATGTGTTTTTAATGCTATTATAAACAGCTTTTAGACAGGCTTTTATTAGTGATCATAAAGGAGTATTTAACTTTAAAACACTTCTGGGGTCATTTAAAAAAAAAATGTCAGCACGGGTTCAAATCCGGGACAGAAGTGGAAAGTTACGTAGTGCAGCTTTAATGCTGGGAGGTTAACAAAGCATCACAATCACTTAAACCACTTCATCCATTTGTATGTTGGCTATTCAAAAATAGCAGATCTACAAGCTCGTACATCTGCTATTTTTGATTATTTAATATTGAAAATGTTTGGACAATTTTGAATAATTTAGAATGATCTTTTCAAAATAAATCTTCTCTTCTTCACAATGTGGCAGCTATGTGTCATCTGTCTGTCGTCATAGAAACGTTTTGTGGTGGATGAAGGTTCCTATGGTTACTTCAATGTGCTTCCTGTCTGTCTGTCTGTCTGTCTGTCTGTCTGTCTGTCTGTCCATCCTACGCAGACCTGCTCCATTTCTACATGTATTTAATAACAGTTATAATTATAGTGAACATGAACACCATGTTTAAGAGAGAAGACGAAATATAAAGATAATTATTATATATTATGGTGAGAGGTTACTCCCCCCCCCCCCGCCCTCCCTCCCTCCCCCCAATACTCAGCAGCAAAATACTGTGCCTGTAAACCACAGTTATTTACAGAGCTTATAAATGATTTATTAACCTTCATAAATATAAATATAAATATTGCAATATACATGGTATTGTAGTTCACCAACGCATGCATTTACTATAAATGTAACAACACTGATGTGTAGAATGTGTTGTTAGTTATTCTAGCAGTAAAAGTTCATGGTTTCTTCTGTCTTCTTCTGGTGAATGGGTGTATTGTGAAGTTTAAGATCATGTAAGAATTGTGATGCAGCACTTCTTACTTCTGCTTTGTGGGTTTTACCCTTCCTCCATTTCCCCTCCGCCTCTGTCTCTACGCACTGAAAAACTACAGACTCCATTTTGATTAGGGAAGTTTAGACGGAGAGAAGGAGTTGGACGACGATCCCTCTAATCAAGGATAATGGAGGGTAAGTGTAATGTAGGGTATCCGTTAAACCAACAGGGTTTCTCCCAGAATCATTGTTAGGTCTGGTTGTCAGTATATTTTGATGTGGCCTGTGAGCCACTTTTTTTTTGAACGCAGATAGACTAATGTCAGCATTAAAGTATTTTAACATAATGGTATTTTATTTTTTAAATAATGGCTCTAAATGTATGAAATCTGCCAACAGCTGTCATGTCAAGTTGTGTGTGAGAGAGAACGAGAGCGAGCGAACGAACAAAAGAGTGAAGTTGCCGCCGGAGATTCTGTGACTGTGGTCTGCTATGTGGTCGGTCCGTGTTGTGTCTGTATTTCATCATTGCTATGTTGACCAATATATACATGGATAAATATTCATTTTGTTGTTGTTCACATGGTAATGAGCATGTACTGCTTATTTTACTGCTTATTTTACTGAAAATATGTGCTGGGTCCTGAGACAACAATACCTCCACATTTGGGTGGAGGCTTGAAAAGCTTTATGAACCGTGTTCTGAGGTAGAATATTCTGTTATCTGTCTGTTGGGTTGTCTTTGTCTATGTGTAATGTTAATGAAATAAGGTAATGTATAACGGCTGAGCTCCACAATTGTTCAATGGTTGTTTCTCAGGCTTTTAATTTGCATCATGAATAGTGTTGGGTAAGTTACTTTTAAAAAGTAACTAGTCCTAGGTACTGCTCTCAAAAAGTAACTAGTTACTTCATTAGTTACTAAATTATAAAAGTAACTAGTTGCTTTACTTTACATTAAACATAATAATAATGCAAATATACTAATACAAGTTTTTTCTCTACCATCCCTGCAGTGGTAGAGAGATCTTCTAACTCATCAAATTCCTTTTAGCATATTCATATGTCTTGAGTCTTTCTGCACTGTGGCCCTGCTTTCACTGACTAGTTCTCTGAACAGACTCAACTGTTGGGATGGTAAGCATGTCCTCAACAACATACCTGGCAATCAATCTGTTTAGTTGAGTCTGGATGACATGCTGTGGTGATTTAAACAAATCTTTGTATTGGCTGTTTAGATGGAGTAGCTCCATCTGGATCACTGCCGGTGGTAGAGACGGTGCGGTCTTTGGTGATCATTTATAGCCTCGTATACTTTTCGTAGGTGCTTCAGGAGATTAGCATTGCTGTTACTCGATGTGGACAATTGTAACGCGTTACGTTTGTAACACTGATCATATGAGTGTGACTAATAATTTGTGGACAGTCCCACAGTTATGAGCAGTTGTCCAGTCTGTTTGTCCCACAAACCCAAGTTAATTGGAATTAATAGTCCTAATAAAGTTTGTAGCCTCCAAATGGAACCAAATGGACCAGTCTTTTTGTTTTCATAGACTAATTAAATTAACACTAGGTTACGGGTCCATTTGGTTCTATTTATGAGGCGCAGTTTACAGAGCTAGTTCAGGCCAGGCAACTCAAGGGATTGGGCTAACCGATCAGGTGACTAAGTCACATGCACTCTTCTCCTGGTCGGTGGGTTATAAGTAATGCTCTGCCTACCTGTTCAGTCTGGTTGCGCTCTTCTGCTGCTCTGACGTGCGACGCTGCTGCTGCTCTGCTGCCGAGATCCTGCCGGATCTGCTGCCCTTGCTTGCCTACGTATGCTGCTGACCATGAATAGTCTCATCCACCGCCTCCCCGGCATCCACCTGTAGGTTCTGTTTCTAGATCCCCGTGGGGGTCTTTATTCATTCCCTGTAAATGCTATTTGGCATGTAACATTTATTAAAATGTTATTCTTACAGGGAGTGAATGGATTCAGAGGCCTGACGCCAAACTATGCTTCCTTATGCTTTCTATATCCATGCTCAAGCTTGCTCAATAAATATATATTCTAATCCAATCCAAGAGTTGTCTGACTGAAATACTAGTTAAATTAAAACTAGGCTACGGGTCCATTTGGTTTAATTTAAAGGGGTATACCACTGATTTTCAACATTGAACCATTTCATAATATACCTTAGAGCTGTTGTGTGGAAATAAGAAACCCCCCCCCCACCCCCCCTTCTATTTCGCCTAGAACTGGAAAATTGATTGTTGGGGTCATGTGATCAGTGACATAAGGAAGGTGTACTCTTTGGCTCCGCCCTCTAGGCTGCCTCATTCACTAGAAGGTGAATCGCACTTCCAGATGAAACAGTGAGACTTGAATATAAAGTTAAGACTTATTAGAGCATTTTCAGCCAATTGTCTTTCTATTATCTACAAGTACAATGTCTTGTGAAATGTGATATATAACCATTATGTCATTATAAACTACTACAAGTTTTCTATGTGGGTGGCTACGCCCCTGTTGTCTATCATCTGAATTCCGGCCTATTAGCCCATTCACAGGCCCACCCAAACATATAACAGCTGATATACAAGCCCACAACACAAACATAAATAAAGGCATGCGTCTGGCAGCACACTTGGCAGAGAGAGAGAAACGGCGCTAATCTGATGGGACACGGTCTGGATTAGCCATTGGGCCGATGGGGTCGTGGCCCAGGGGCCCATGGCCCTCAGGGGCCTTTCGGGGGAACTGGGCTAATAGGTTAGATAATAGGTTAATCAAATATCAAATATGTGTGGGCCCCGCCTATGTATTTACATCAGTGGTTCTCGCTGGGTCTGAGTCTCAAACTGCCTGGGGGTCCCCGCTGGGGACCCCTCAAAGTTGGCCCTTTAAGGACCACGGCTTCACAGTACAAACCAGGCTTTGTACTGTGAAGCAGTGGTTCTCAAAGGGCCCACTTTGAGAGGTCCCTTTGAGGAGGGGGGCCTTGAAGGCCGTAAAGTTAACTTTGACCCCCACGCCGTCCCTTCCTACCCGGGACCCGATGTGTTAATAGCACACTTCAAGCTCCTTCCTGCAGCTAGAGACTAGAATAATGATTATGTTGATATTGATTATACTTGTTTCAGGCAGCATAGTTTTTACCTCAAATATATTATGAATATTGATTGTGTCACATGTTTTGTCGAATCAGATTATTGGGACTGATTGTGGCGGCCGTTTTCCAAATTGTGTTTTACACACAAACATAATATGCAATTATACATACAAGCTTAAGGAACAAGAGAAATTACTTCTCACTATAAACCACATTGTTTCAGAGGACATATAGACACTAATGACAAATATAATTTAAATACTGCATAAATATAAATTCCACTAAAATATTTATATTCTTGTCATCTGGACCAAGTGTAGCCTAGTTATTAACAACAGCTTGAACAACATATCTATACGCCAGAGAGGGTCGCTTGTAAAAGCTGTGGATTTGATGATGTCATAGTGTTGGGACGAGCGTTTGGGACGAGCGTTCTTCTGACAAAACAAAACAAACAAACAACTGCTTGCACACGCACACACACACACACACACACACACACACACACACACACACACACACACACACACACACACACACACACACACACACACACACAGTTGAATTGACAGTTACTGCGCTTTACTGTTCTAACCTGTATTTTAGACGTTGTTTCTGACTATAACCAAACTTGTCTTGTTAGGATGTTATGGGATCAGTGTATAGTTCTATACAGGGGTCTTCAACGTTTTTTCAGGCCAAGGACCCCTTAGCTGTCAGAGAGATGAAGCAGGGACCCCCCCCCCCCACTACATATTGTATAACGTATTGCAGATTAAACTTTTTCATAGATGGCTTCACAGACTTATCTGACAGCACTATCATCAGTGATGTGTAAATTCATGATGTTTGTTTGTTTACACATTATATTTTCTATGAATATGTTGATTTTCAGAAATGTAACCCTTAAACCCTCAACTTAGTACTTTGTAAACTTGGCCTTTGGCTCTGTACTTGGTTCACTCTTTTTTCCCTGTACACCAACTCTCTTTGCCGAAATTAGGGAGCTTGTAGATCTGCTATTTTCGGCAGGCAAAAAGAATAAGGATGCTAGGGTTCAAGTGGTTAATGCAAAATAAAATAAATCCTTTCACACAAACATTTGGTGGCCCTCCTATTGTAAATCTAAGGACCACCTAGGGGTCCCGGACCCCCTGTTGAAGACCCATGTTCTATAGCCAGGTGTTGGCTGTGTACTGGGATCAGTGTGGGTTGGTTCTAGATTATAACCAGGTTGTCAGGCTGTACTGGGATCAGTTGATAGAACTGGACATTGGTTCTATAACCAGGTGTTTAGTGTTGGGTTGTACTGGGATCAGTTGGTAGAACTGGACATTGGTTCTATAACCAGGTGTTTAGTGTTGGGTTGTACTGGGATCAGTTGGTAGAACTGGACATTGGTTCTATAACCAGGTGTTTGGTGTTGGGTTGTACTGGGATCAGTTGGTAGAACTGGATATTGGTTCTATAACCAGGTGTTTAGTGTTGGGTTGTACTGGGATCAGTGTGGCAAAATGGCAAGTTTGCATGGAATGGAGTAGACAAAAAGATTTATCATTGACTAAAACTAGACTAAAATGTAAATGTTTTTGTTGACTGTAACAAAAAATCATTAACATGCTGTAAAATGTTTTGTTGGACTAAGATAAAGACTCAAATGCTTGACTTTTAGTCCACTAAAACTTGACTAAATAAAGACAGGATGAGGTTGACTAAATATGATGAAAACTAACAAGGGCGATTGAAACTGGACTTACATTTAAAAGTGTGTGTGTGTGTGTGTGTGTGTGTGTGTGTGTGTGTGTGTGTGTGTGTGTGTGTGTGTGTGTGTGTGTGTGTGTGTGTGTGTGTGTGTGTGTGTGTGTGTGTGTGTGTGTGTGTGTGTGTGTGTGTGTGACTCTTGGTAGAGTGGCTGTTAGATTCTCTGCTTTGAAAACACTGGCTGACTTTTCATGACTTAATGACTCTCAGCCTCACATTGGCCCTCAGAGGGAGCGTAGCGGCATGTAGTTACCACAGCATCACAGACAGTGAAGACACTCATCACATCACAATGCATCTTAGAGTCGATTATTGTCCACACCTCTAATAGACAGGATCAGTTGTTGTTAGGGTGACCATCTCCAAACAGGCCCATTGAGGGACAGGTGAACCCCTTTTGCGGGACATCGCGGGTCACATGCACGCACGCGCGCGCGTGCATGTGAAACCAGCTGTTTCACCCACCTGTGAAACCAGATGTTTCACCCACCTGTGAAACCAGATGTTTCACCCACCTGTGAAACCAGCTGTTTCACCCACCTGTGAAACCAGCTGTTTCACCCACCTGTGACCCACCTGTGAAACCAGCTGTTTCACCCACCTGTGAAACCAGCTGTTTCACCCACCTGTGAAACCAGCTGTTTCACCCACCTGTGAAACCAGCTGTTTCACCCACCTGTGAAACCAGGTGGGTCACACACGCGCAGCGCGCGCGTGTGTGACCCACGTGTGAAAATTTCGGTTATTGGGCGGAAGTTTTTTTTTTTTTTTTTTTTACTTTATTTCGGTTTTAGGATTAGGTTAGGTTAGGGTTATGTTATTAAATTCATATGTTTGCCAGATTTTACCGATTTATTATCAAAAAGTAAAATAATAATAAAATCAATTAAAATGAAATGAAATCACGAGAGTGAGGTCGCGTCGTACACTCAGTGAATGGCTGTGATGCCAAGTTCTCAGTATAAACCCCTTTAATGCAGCTGAGAAACTTTGGTCAACTTCATTATGTACTTGCATAATACATGGTCTTTACCTAGTCTACTTTGGATCTGATGGATAGGGTTCTGTGCAGACTGCAGTCCATTTAGAAACACTTGGTTGGACCCTATCTGGTCGTAGTGTGACTGGTCCTGGTCCATTGCTCCTAACATTATCAGAATGGCAGCTGCTAATCCTTTGATCTCTAATGACCGTAACATTCTCTGTGTCCTCCTCTTCAATACCTTCGGTTTTGGTCAAACTACCCCCCAACTTGGAAGCACCAGGAGGTTGTTTGTTTATAATTATTCACAACGTGGTCGCTAGTTTGAGTCGTGGCGGGGGTCTATCACTTTCTGTTTCGTTTTCCTCGGTAGCTTTCACTGTTTTAAAATACTTGCTTAAATATGCACACTTTGCAGCTAGCACAGATGTTGAGCTCCTGATTATTTTCTTGTAAACAAGCCAGTGAATGAAATCACGTGTTGCTGATGGAATACAAGAACGCCTCGTCCCAAAAAACACTTGTGCCGGGTAGGGTTATCCCGATACCACTTTTTCCAGACCGAGTACGAGTACAAGTACTCAATTTTCAGTACTCGCCGATACCGAGTACCGATACGAGTACTTTTTGATTTTGTTGAGTAACCACTTATTTTACCCCAATTTTCTCCAATTTCATTTCATTGTTATGCCTTGTACTTGTAATGATACTGTAATGTTCAATTACCACAATAATAAGACTGCTGATTCTTAAGATACAGTTTTTTTTATTTCTTTTAACAATAAACAGTTTCTTTAACTGTCAATTAAGCAGCACACACCGGCACAGCCAACACTGAATTGAGTAGCACAGCCAAAGTACAGTAAGGTCAAAAAGTTAAAAAAAATGCTTAGTTGTCAGTGTCATCTGTTAGCTCTCTCTGAGTTATAGTATTTATTAATAATTTAATTTGAATAAATTAAGGTACAAAAATGAAACAACTTTTAACCTGTAACTCTCACTGAGTTTTGGTATTATTTTAAAGCAACCAAGGTCCACATAAAAATAAATAAAAATAGAAAATAAACGTACTGTGCATATAAATGGCATCAGACAGCCTGTGTGCTATCTAAAGACTCTAGTCTAGGTCTCACTCTCTTTTGGAAGGGTAAGTGGCAGGTTCTTTTTGATGAAAATAAGCATCTCTGCATGTTCAGCTGAGAGCCTATTTCTGTTTTCCTCAAGAATATTTGAGGCTGAGCTAAAAAGCTGTTCACTTTCCACACTACTGCATGGTGCTGAGAGGTATTTTTGGGCCAATTGGGCCAGAGTGGGATATCTCACTTTGTGAGCAAGCCAGTACTTGAGTGGTTTGTCTTCTCGAGGAATTGTGGGCTCTGCAAGGTATGTCTCTAGCTGGATGGCAGCAGTCACTGGAGTACTGCTCAGTGATTCTTGTTCTTCTGCAATTTCGTCAAACATACTGTCCAGACTGCTGCAGGGCTGGTCCCTCCGTGGCCTTCTGACAGGTGGCTCCTCCATGTCCTCATGGTCCCTCTGTTGTGCATCCCCACCAGAAAGTTTCTGGAGCTCATTTGTCACCATCTCCTTGGCCAGCCTGGCTGTGTTGGTGTCTGAGAAATACCGATCCTTGTATCTACAAAAAAGAAGAGGAGAAAAGAGAGAATCAGACAGTTTAGTTCACAATACTGTATGTCAAATCGTAGGCAACATTTAACTACTTGGAAGCGTTTTTAGCAAAGCAACAATACATTTGTATTGAGGGAAAGAAACTTAAAGGGATACTTCACTTTCACATAAAATAAACAATAAAAATATATATTAAAAAAAAATGAAAGAAGTTATGGCAAAATAAAGGCCCCCTCACACATTAGTAGGACACTCTAATGCGTGAGGGGGCCATGAATTTTCCATTACTTTTTTCATTTATTTTTAATATATTTTTTAAATGTTTCCCCCCGCCGAAAGTGAAGTATCCCTTAAGTTCTGTAGCAGTAGTATGCATTACATGCCATTGATATCAGGTGGACTATAAATGATTTTTTAAACTTTTTTAAATATGCTGCCTAGTGCCTACTGACTCTTTTAAGGTTACATTATTATGCACATTTTCCCTCCTTCAAACTTAATAGCCACATACATGTACTGCCATTAAATTAAGAGGACATTTGTATTTATTTTTAACATAGATATAAGACTATATTAGTTACCTTGGATCAAGTATGCTTGCAATGCAGTAGAGTGGATTGTCCTCGATGTCCTTAAAGCGTTTCTTCACAGCTTGCAGCAAGGTGTCCTTCATTGTTCTTATTCCACGGTCCTCCTCCTAAGGTCCTCCTCCTAAGGTCCTCCACTGTCTCTCTTGAGCACTGTCACAGCGGGGATCACTTCTGCTGCTGTTGAATCAGCACAGCTCACCTGATTGATTGATTGAATACTTTATTAGCAGTTTGCAAAAATAAGCACAGTAAATTACAGTTCAATACAAGGTCTGTTAACACATTGGGTGCCAGAGGTTTTTTACAGGAGTCTATAGCTGGTGCCAGCATTTTTAAGCTTTCTGACTAATCTTTCTAGGACCATAGAATAGGCTGTGCTATCACTATGTAAACACCAAATATCTCAAAAGAAAGATCAGAATCTCTACTTTAACCAGGAATAAAAAGTGAGTTGATAGCATGTTCCGTTTTTGAGATATTGGATGTTGAATACAGCTTGATTTCACCAAAAACAGCACTATTTATTTAGAATAAGAGTTATGGCCATTTTAGTACAACTTTTTTTTTTTCTTCAAATATTATTTGAAAAATTATTTGACATTTATTTTTGCCTTCAGTGACAGTATTCATCTCTATAGTAGTTGCTTTAGAGAAAAAAAAAAAAAACGCTTTTCGTTTTCACTCAGCATAGGTAATAACAGTAGAATAATGATAGAAAACATAAAGGCTTGTTGTCACTCCAATCTCTTTGAAATGCATCTTAGTTCAGCTTATTTCAAAGTTATCAAATAATAAATCAAAGTTAGTTCACAGTGTGTGTCTCTCTCTCTCTCTCTCTCTCTCTCTCTCTCTCTCTCTCTCTCTCTCTCTCTCTCAATACATTAGTTCACAGTGTGTGTGTGTGTGTGTGTCTCTCTCTCTCTCAATACATTACACATTACTACAATGTAGTTGGAGGTTCAAAGTTGTACTTTACAGTATATTCTATACAAGAGGAAAACTTTGGTTTCCTACAGACACAGGCAGCATAGGTAATAACAGTAGAATAATGATAGAAAACATAAAGGCTCGTTGTAACTCCAATCTCTTTGAAGTGCATCTTAGTTCAGCTTATATCAAAGTTAGTTCACTGTGTGTGTGTGTGTGCGTTTCTCTCTCTCAATACATTCCACATTACTACAATGTAGTTGGAGGTTCAAAGTTGTACTTCACAGTATATTCTATACAAGAGGAAAACGTTGGTTTCCTACAGACACAGGCAGCATAGGTGATAACAGTAGAATGATAGAAAACATTTCAAAGGTTCAAGGTTGTACTTTATTGTTACATCTTGTACAGGTTGGATTCCAACCACACACAACAGCAGCATATGTAACAACAATAGGCTTGTTTTCACTCCAAGTGCAAAAGTCCAAAATAGAAAAATAGAGGTTCACGGTTGTAATTCACAGTATAAAATAAATACAAACAATAACAGGGTCTGTAACCACATGAACGCTAGCATCCCTATTCTGGGGGCGAACAGGTACAATACAACAATTAGACATAGTTCTCTTTGAGTGGTACACTGTTGTACAGTGACCTACACACAGGGGACCGGACAGGATTTGCAGATGTGCCTAGTCTACTTTCTCAGTGTAGTGAGCTTCATATGATTAGTAAAACAAAAATGGCATTAGGCCCAAAACAATAAGATTCATATGAAAAGTAAACAAGTAGGCATTAGGCTAAAACAAATAAAACGGGGTCTGTAACCACATGAACGCTAGCATCCCTATTCTGGGGGCGAACAGGTACAATACAACAATTACAAAACAATAAGGAGGGGGGGACCAAACAGGAGTTTCACTGTGTGTGTGTGTGTGTGTGTGTGTGTGTGTGTGTGTGTGTGTGTGTGTGTGTGTGTGTGTGTGTGTGTGTGTGTGTGTGTGTGTGTGTGTGTGTGTGTGTGTGTGTGTGTGTGTGTGTGTGTGTGTGCGTTTCTCTCTCTGTCTTTCAAATGATTACTTTTTAGTGTAGTGCTTTATCGAGTGGTACAGTGTTGTGCATCTGAGTTTACACAAGGGGACCAAACAGGACTTGCACATGTACCTTGTGTCTACTCTCCTGCCGTCTCTTCTTCTGCAAACCCGGCATTCCCTACCTGGGTTCTTTTTTGTGGTTTGGGGGACTGGGATCAGTTCATGTTCAGCCACATTCTTATTCAGCCTGCTGATAGGGTCCTTGTGTGGTGCCCTTGGCCGCGGGTTGTGTACAGGTCGGTCAGCAGGTGGGGCAATGCGTGGTGCCCTGCGACTTGCCCTCCCCCGCGGGTTCTGTACAGGTGGTTCAACAGGTGCATTAGCAGGTGGGGCAATGCGTTCCTCTCCATCCCCCTCCTCCCCAACCCCCACTTCCTCAACCCCCACTTCCTCAACCCCCCCGGGTTTTCCGAAGGTGGCCCACGATTTCACCACGCTGAGGATGAAGGTCTTCAGGATTGGACACTTGGGCAGAGGATTGTTGGCCTTGTATAGGATAAAGGCGTTGAACAGGCTAATTTGGAACAGATAGGCGACAAACTTTTTTGGCCACTTGGTGGTCTTCCTCACAAACAGGTAGTATGCTATGTTTTGGTCCATTTTGTCAACACCATTCATGTGCTTGTTGTAGTCAATAATGCATGATGGCTTCTGTACTGGAACCTGCCGGGCGGGGCGTTTATCTGTGGCCTTCTGCCACACAGGAACGGTTGTCATCTCATCAGGGTGGTGTGTGGTGATCATCTTGACGATTCTCTTGTCTCTCCATGCCACCACCATCACATCGCCTGTGTGACGCACTACTGTTGACCCAATTCCCAGCTTGGAATTGGTCAGGTCGCTGATGACTGGTGGCTCCCCTCTGTGCTTTCGCAGGGTCCCGCACACATGGGTCTGGAGACTAAGGAGGTGGTAAGACAGCTTCACTGAGTTGTAGTAGTTGTCCATCCACAATCTAAAACCGTAACCTTTTAGGTCACCTAGCAGAAAGGTCACGGTTTCCTGCAGGGGGACCCTCTCGCCACAGAACGGCTTCATGGCATACATGTACCCTGTGGCCGAATCACACAAAATGTATGATTTAATGCCATATTTTATGGGCTTTGCTGGGTTGTATGTCTTCCAAGAGAGACGCCCACGCCAACACAACATTCCCTCATCTAGGCTAATGTTCTTGCCTGGCTGGAACATTTCCTTGAAATTGGAGAGTATGGTGTCCAGGACTGTGCGGACTTTGGTCATCATTGTTGTGAAGGGTCTCATTGTCTACGAAATGGAGACTACTCAGGATCAGTTGGAACCGGTTCCTGGCCATGCATTTGTGGAAGTAGGGTGTTGTTAGTGCCTCATCCGTTGACCAATAGTCTTCCAGCTTTGGCTTCTGGATAATTCCGGTGAGGAAGAACAGCCCCAGAAAGTTTTTCAGTTCCCCAACTGTCAGCTTCTTCCATGCTTTATCTCTGGCATACTTCAGCTCGCTCTGTACGCAGCGTTGTGCATACAGGTTGGTTTGCTGAACAATGTGACCAAGCAGCTCATCAGTGATGAGCAGCTCCAGGAAGTCAACTGGTTGGTCAGTCAGTAGGTCAGCAGCCCTGCCCCTAGGACCCGGATTCCCAGCAGTGAATGGGATGTCCTTCGGCTGCCACTCTGGCCAGTCTGCTGACTCAGACCACACATACTCTGGAGTCTGGAGCTTTACGAGGCCTCCCACCACCTGGAAATTAGAAATACATAAGTTACCATAAAATCAGGAGTCATCGCCATGCTGGCTTGTGGTGGATATTTTTGAGTGTGTACACATTTTTTTGTGTGTACAAATGGAACCTTGGTTCCATTTGTACACACTCAAGTTATGGGGGTCCTTGAAAATAAAATGTTCAATACATAGTGTCATAGCAAATCAGTGTCATACATATTCTGAAGAAAACCTGGAGACTGACATTCAGTAATTGTGTGTTCAAAATAAGAACATTATAATGGTGTGTAAAAACAAAAAAACAAACACTTGTGTACGGACATATTGATGACCCCTGCATAAAATACATATTTTGTCATTTGTGTGGTAAAAGAGAGCTCAGTGTGACAACAGACAAAGTTCTTACCTCGTTTACGGCTGACAGGTGGTACTCCAGGTGTGTCCTCCTCCTCCTCCTCCCCCTGCTCCTCCTCCTCCTCCTCCTCCTCCTCCTGCTGCTCCCCCCTCGACTGCGTGTCTGTGATCACAGTAAAATATGAAATAGTTTGGTAAATATAATTTACACAAAATGGAATAAATGATTTTCACCCCTGTGGACGATGGAGGATTGTACAATCCTTCTGCCAGGAGCACAAGTAATCAGAACATAGCTATACTGTCATGTTACAAGGACAAGCTGTACTATAAACAATAGCCATCAGGACTAGGAGAGACATCTTGGCTCTACGTCATGTAAACTAAAATGTATCATAGAACACAAAGATGAATAGAATAAGATAAACAACATAATGTACTGACAACAAGGTTACATATAAGCAATCATGATAACATAATATGATTTCGTCCACACCTTAGAATGAATCATTTTTATTCCTGTTGTAATGTCTTTACTTACCACGCTGATGATACACAGACCCAGCTACAGCATCTTCCAGCTCCTCCTCCGTGTCGGAGCCTAAGATAAAATATACTTGGTCAATATAAGTACATCAAATCGATTTAGGCTCTGTACAGAGAGACAGTGTAGTGTCTCAGTAAACTATAGGATCATAGAATACAGACACATTGTAGTGTCTCAGTAAACTATAGGATCATAGAATACAGAGACAGTGTAGTGTCTCAGTAAACTATAGGATCATAGAATACAGAGAGACAGTGTAGTGTCTCAGTAAACTATAGGATCATAGAATACAGAGACAGTGTAGTGTCTCAGTAAACTATAGGATCATAGAATACAGAGACAGTGTAGTGTCTCAGTAAACTATAGGATCATAGAATACAGACACATTGTAGTGTCTCAGTAAACTATAGGATCATAGAATACAGAGAGACAGTGTAGTGTCTCAGTAAACTATAGGATCATAGAATACAGAGAGACAGTGTAGTGTCTCAGTAAACTATAGGATCATAGAATACAGAGAGACAGTTGAGTGTCTCAGTAAACTATAGGATCATAGAATACAGAGAGACAGTGTAGTGTCTCAGTAAACTATAGGATCATAGAATACAGAGACAGTGTAGTGTCTCAGTAAACTATAGGATCATAGAATACAGAGACAGTGTAGTGTCTCAGTAAACTATAGGATCATAGAATACAGAGACAGTGTAGTGTCTCAGTAAACTATAGGATCATAGAATACAGAGAGACAGTGTAGTGTCTCAGTAAACTATAGGATCATAGAATACAGAGAGACAGTGTAGTGTCTCAGTAAACTATAGGATCATAGAATACAGAGAGACAGTGTAGTGTCTCAGTAAGTTATAGGATCATAGAATACAGTACATCAAATATATTTAGGCATAAACACTCTTATCCAGAGGGATGAGAGATGCATATGTTCTTAGGTCAGGCACCCATAGTAAGATTACATCAAAGGAAGAAGAGCATCAAAGCTGTATTGTTTTTTTGTTTAGATAGTCTGACCTTCTAGCTCTTTGAAGCTGATTAGAAGGGGGGGCTCGCTCACCCCCCAAAAAAAAGCAGAATAGAATTGTTTACATGAACTCGTGACAGGAGAACAGGTGCAAAAGGTGTTGTTTTTTTTTTTTTACATGACATGACATTATCTCTTTGAAGCCGTCTTAGAGGGGGGGTCACCCCCCAAAAAAAGCAGAATATAGGACATTTTGTTGATATGAACTCATGACAGGAGAACAGGATCAAAAAGTGTTGTTGTGTTTTGTTTATATGACCTGACATTATCTCTTTGAGAGAGCTTTGCACCTGCTAAAACAAAAAGCAGCTCTACAAGCTCACAACTAGATTCTGGTAGTCACTAGTAGATCTGCTATTTTTTACATAGTTTAGCCTACTGCATCTGTCATTGTACATATAGGCTAAATTGTCAAAATTGTCATAATCTTACAGATCGTACAGATCAGAAGAATACATCATTTTCATTTCATCAGTAGCAGGTAATAGTAAATGAACTAATAACTTAGAGTTAGAGTGGGAGGGTCTATAGTACACAGTGAGCGTGTGTGGACTGTGGAATGTCCCTGTTTATTTTGGTTGCCAGATCTTGGGATAGGAATAAGCAACCAGGTCTATGAAAACAAGCCCAAAAGAAGCGACTATGTGCCAAAAGAATAGACTATATACAATTGTCACGGCTATTTTCCACTAGGTTTCAAGTGTTCATCTGGCCTATAGTCATTTGGCCACATGAGCACTTCAAAACTGGACAATAGCCGTGAAAATCACATTCACAATAATACAAATCGTCGGACATTTCCCGACGTTCTCTTTCTAAGCTCGAACCATGGATTGCCTTTCAATAAAACCATATTTGATAGACATACGTTTCACCTACATTGTAACAACAAGCGCAAGTTTGCAACCATCATGATTGACTACAAGCAGCTTCACAGAAAAACAAGTCCAGAGTGGCTTACAATAAACAGGCCTGGCAACATCAACGTAAAGCAAACAAGAGTTTCTGATAAGTTTTCTCCGTAATATCAACTAGATAACCAACCAAATACACAAACACGATAAAATGTATGTATTCTTACCACTGGCTGCTGGTTCCCACTCATCAGAGTCATCATAGCAGTCTACAGAGTCAGTGTCCGACTCATTTTCACTCCCTGATGCAGGAGGGAGATGCACCACCGATACGCGTCTCCTTGAACCCCTACGGAGAGGGGGGTCGCCGTGTTGATCACCGGCGTTCTTCGGGGCCACAGACCCACCAGGGCCCACCGCTGGCTCTGGTGGTGGTGGTGGTGGTGGTGGTGCCGTTCCACTCGTTCTGGGAGCAAAGTATTGCTGAATTGTTCTCTGCTGTGGCAGCGAGCCTCCGGAGAGCTGACCGCCTCCGCGCTGTTTAGAGCCTCTCCCTCGCTGACCTGACATACTCACTCTATAGTCTATCTCTCTCACAAATAGACTATATACTCCTACTAAATATCCTCCTTCACCTGTCTAAATCTAAACCTTACCTACTCGCTAAATCTTCCTCCACGCCCTTTCTAACACAATATATAGCTCACTTGGCACAATACAATATAACTAATAATATATCTATCTAACTTATCTATCTACCTATCTAACTATAATAATCTAATCTATCTCTATATAATCACTCTCTCACTCACTCAAATTTAAATCTACCACAACTATATAACACTATAACTAAACTAACTCAAACTCACACACTCTCTCAGTCTCTCCTCTCAGTCTCCCTATCGATCCGATCACAGCAGCTCTCTCTCTCTCTCTCTCTGGCTTGTAAACAGCAATTGTTTGGTCGCACAGGAAGAAAGCTTCCCGCAGTTCCTCTTTTTAAAGTTTTTTTTGGTCGTATGACTTCGATCACGTGTTTTTTTTGGGATTCCTTTCATGTAGCCGCACCAAATTCAGTGAGGATCTGCATACGGGGTTAATGTACAGTAAACCAATAAAAAGACAATTTCACGGTCTGAACCGTGTTTGGCACCGGACCGCTACTCTGCGCAAACACGGTTCAGACCGTGTTTGGCACCCAATGTGTTAAGAGGATTTTAAGCCAAATAAAGCCTATGGCTTGTTTCCATTGGGGTCCTTTGTAAATTGGATTAATGACAAAATCATTCAAATCAGGATTATTTGACACTTTGGCTGTTCAAAAATAGCAGATCTACAAGCTCCTAGCGTGGCACCGAGTGTACAAATGGAACCAAATGGACCCTAACGGGAGCCTAACAGGAGCCTAACAGGAACCAAATGACCCTAACGGGTCCATTTTCGGGTCGGGTTAACTGTTCAAAGGGAGCCAATACAGAGATAGACATCTCCAGTAGACTCCATTGGTTAGCACTGAGGGTGTCAAGGAGATCGTCGTGTTCTGACGCAAATATTCCCAGGGCTCGTTTCTGTTCGATAAGGGATTGCACCATATAAAACGTACTGTTCCAACGGGTCTGTACGTCTTGTTGGAGACGTTTTATAGGCTGGTTGATCTCCGCCTGGATGTCTTCTAGGCGGGAGTATGCCAACTGGGAATGTTTAAAGTGCCCAACAATTCTTCTCCCGACTGCCACGGCATCTTTAACACTTCGCTGAGCAAGAAGACCTTCGTGCACCGCCAGCTGGAGTGTGTGAGCGACTCAGCCAACGCTTGGGAGTCCAGCGTCCTCCATGGCCTTCTTCATGTTCGAGGCATTGTCTCGGACCACAACGTGAACGGATTCTTTAGTTATCTTCCACGTTTGAAGCATTTCGGCAAACGTATCGGCTATTACACGGCCTGTATGCGAACCACGACATTGTTTGGCGTGCAGTATGACTCTTTTAAGCTTGAACTCACTGTTTATCCACTGCGCAGTTAGGCTGATTGGACTCACGCTACTGCTCCAAATATCCGTGGTTAAACTAATCGCCGACATATCACTCAACATGCTGAGTATGTGTTCTTTCACAAAGTCGTGTACTTTAGGGAACATGGTTTCTGTGAGATAATGACGGCTTGGAACCTCATACCTGGGCTCCAAAGTGTAAAGAAGCCGTCGGAATCCCACATTCTCCACAACTGACAACGGTTGGTCGTCAAGGGCAATGAATTGGGTGAGAGCCTGTGTTATTTTTACTGCGTTCGGGTTTTCTTTGGACATTGTCTCTCGCTTCTCGAGTGTTTGTGGTAAAGTTGGCTGTTTAAGCTTGGTGCTGCTGGCACTAGCAGCCTTAAACTCTGCATACTCCGGCTTGTGTTTCTTTTCGAGATGTTTTATCAAGTTGCTTGTATTGTATGAACTGGGTTTCGTGCCCCCCCTCGATTGTTTAGCAGAGCATATATTGCATTCTGCCACGCTTTTGTTGTCGTCTTTAACGCGAAAGTACTTCCAAACCAGCGACGACATGTTTTTTTTTTCTCCATTCATTGAAGAAGGGGGTGTGTGCCTGTGTTGTTGTGCAGCCAGCGAGCCACGCTGCACGCAGGATGTAGAACAACACAAACTTGCATTCCAATGGTACGGCGCCATCTGTGGGCCGTGCCACTGCAATAACATGTTGGCTACTTGTTAATGTTTTGGTATCGGGTAAAAGTATCGGGAGCTTTACCGAGTACCGATTCGAGTACACAAGTGGCGTATCGGGCCCGAGTACCGATACTGGTATCGGGACAACCCTAATTACTGGTAACACTAAATAGGACTACACACTCTACGGGTCTGCAGAAGACTGGGCACTTTTTCCTCCTGGAATACAAGGCACTTGAACGAGATAGAACTGGACACATTTGGGGGAAAAATTTGGCAACATGCCTACATGTGGAGGACATGGTGCATGAGAAATAAATATTATGTGTTTAAGAAAATGTACATATTCACACCTTGGCTGAGAAGCTTTGAGAAACGTAAATGTATTCTCATAAAAAAATAAGTCAGTGAGTGAGTGGGCTGTGGCAGTTTAATATTGAGTGCACATTTTCATCATTTAATCCTAGACTTCCTTTCATTAACATTGCAGTCAAATGAGCCATGATTGCTGTGTGTACTTGCTCGTTTTTTATTGGGCTGATGGTAGATTGGCCTACAGTATGTAGTTGTACAGTACAAGCAGCTGGAAGCATGTCTAATGTAGCCTATATTCCATGGTACAACAGTGTCGCTTGCCAAAAAGAACACATACAAGGTGTGTGTGTGTGTGTGTGTGTGTGTGTGTGTGTGTGTGTGTGTGTGTGTGTGTGTGTGTGTGTGTGTGTGTGTGTGTGTGTGTGTGTGTGTGTGTGTGTGTGTGTGTGTGTGTGTGTGTGTGTGTGGGGCAAATTGTGCTCATGTATCATCATGCTATGTATGTGTGTAATGTTATGTCAACTCATCTATCTAACCAGAGAGGGAGGGGGTGTGGGGGATCCATTGTGGTTATGACATGGATTCATAAACCAGAGATTGATTATTGATTGATTGATTGATAAGGTACCTGGGTATTGGATAGGGGGGCACTGGCCCCAAAAAGGTTGAGAAACACTGGTCTATAGAGCACCGAAGTCCTGACGTCACTGCCGCTAGAGGGCGCTATCCCCCCTGGGTCGCTGCGTTATTTTTTGTGTTGAAACCCCCATAGGGGAAATCTTAGATCGCCTCATATAAGAACTGTGTTCCAAACATAAACAAATCATCTGGGGGATTTGACTCATATGAAGCATCGACTGAAGGTGGAAATATACACATTTACCCAAAGAGAAACACAATAATCGCTAGAAACGAGTCAAACGACCCAAAGACTACATTTCCCATGAACACGGTTTCTGTAGAGACAGTGATTTCAGAGCCGATAGTGTAGTTTTTAAGACTTTTGAAAGCAGAATTACTTCAATGCGAAGACCCAGGAGAACAGCGCCCTCTAGCGGCAGTGACGTCAGACTTCGGTGCTCTAATTGTCTAGAGCAGGGGTCTTCAACGTTCTTCAGGCTAAGGACCCCTTAGCTGAGAGAGAGATGAAGCAGGGACCCCCCCACTACATGCTGTATCAAATCAGGCGGCGCCGACGCAAGGCTGCAGCTGCAGCTGTGTATGCTTTAGTATTTGCAGTTTTAAATTGAAATGATGAACCTGCACAATTAAGAATTTCACCCACCTTACTTGTAATGTGATGTGACAATAAAGATTGATTCTGAAACTGCGTTGCAGATTAAACGTTCTCATAGATTTCATAGATAGCATCATAGACTTGTTTACCATCAATGTGTAGCGCTGGATTCTTGTTAATGTGTATTTCAGACAATTAACCACTTAAACCCTCACAACTTGTACTTGATCTGCTCTTTTTCCCCCTACACCAACCTCTTTGCTGAAAATGGCCTTGTAGATCTGCTATTTTCAGCTATTGTTCCCCCAGAATAGGGATGATAAGGTTCAAGTGGCTAATGTAATAAAATAAGTTCCTATCACACAAAGATTTAGCGGCCCCCCTGTAGTAGCCTAACTCTGAGGACCCCCTAGGGGTCCCGGACCACTGATGAAGACCCCTCGTTTAGAGCCTATTTGTGTTATAGCCAGGGCCGGAATTTCACGGCGGCCACGACGGCCATGGCTCTCTTTGCCCCTCTGTTTGGGGGAACGAAAAAAACTAACGAATGAGGCAGGCACTAGGACCACACGGCCGCTGATACTCCAGAAGCGGCCCTTTGAAAGAGGGGGAAGCGGGGGAAGACGGGGGAGGGCCGGGGAGGGCTTGCTGATGGCCCAATCACATCACTTGCTCGACAGCGTTTATTTTTGGACCACAATTATTATATGAGACGATTCTATGATGACCCAGTCCCAATGTTATTCTCCATAGAGAAATGACTGTACGAACCAGGGGATGAACGAGTGACGTCAGGACTTCTGTGCTCTATAGTTCCAAACATTGGAACTATCACATTGAGATAGACAGACCGCATTCCATATACTGCTCTGTTCACGGCACGCTGGCTGTGCAGCGTTGCCATGTCCGCTTATTATAAGCGACTTTGGGCTTGCTTTTCTGTGAAGTTGCTTGTAAATATTGGTAGTTGCGGGCTGCGGTTTTTTGGTCTTGTTTCGGGCTTGTTTCCTAATGTTGTTTAAACCAGTGATTTTCAAACATTTTCATGGCAAGGACCCCCATATTAAATATGTATTTGTCCACAGACCCCCATCTGAACATATTTTAGCCAGGGATTTGTTTAAATGTTTCAAATGTTCCCAAACTATTTTTTTCACAAGATTTTTTTCTTCTTTTGGGCTTGTTTTCATAGACCTGGGTGCTTGTTTCTCTCTCAAAACCTGGCAACACAGTGGTTGCGTTTCATTCAAACTCAAATCTCAGTCAGACTGTCACGAATTCAGAGACATATTAAAGTCAAGACCTTCATTTTATACAGTCTATGGTACATAATGCCACAGAAAAAAACATAAGGGGGTTTGCTGGAAAGCAGAGGGAGGAAAAAGCTTACAAATTTTGTTTGCTGCTGCTTCTGTCCCCGGAAATTTAACTCCCCGGCCGGCTGGCCCCAGTCACTAATCAGTGGTGTAAACAAGTAAGTAAGTACATTTACTCAAGTACTGTACTTAAGTACAATTTTGAGGTACTTTTACTTTACTGGTTGGTGTATTTCAAATTTTCAGTACTTTTACTTCTATTCCACTACATCTCAGAGGCAAATATTATACTTTTACTCCGCTACAATTATTTGACAACTTTAGTTACAGTTACTTCGTAGATTGTGATTATTACAAAACATATATTAACCACTTCAGCCCTAGGCTATATACATTTCGGCCATTTGAAAATAGCAGATGAACAAGCTCACAATGCGCTGTGATGCGACACATTTTGAGCTTGTAGATCTGCTATTTTCAAAAGATTTTTATAAATTTGAAAACTTGTGAAACGGGACATTCTGCATAATGAGTAGTTTCTACTTTTGGTACTTTAAGTTCATTTTGATAGGAATACTTTTACTCAAGTACATTTTGAATTCCGGATTTTTACTTGTAACAGAGTATTTCTACATTGAAGTATTAATACTTTTACTTAAATATTTTTATTTATTTTTTTTCCACCCCTGGTCACCATGTCTGCTGCAACAGCAGCAGAGTGAAGCGGAGCAGGCAGACACACAGGCTGCTTGCTGAAGTTTCCGTGCCCTCCAGGGCGCTGTGGTGGAAAAAGTACTCGCATGTTTTACTTAAGTAAAAGTATCAATACTTATATAAAATAAATATATAATTTACCTGTTACAAGTAAAAGTCCGGAATTCAAAATGTACTTGAGTAAAAGTACCAAAGAATTGGCATCAAAATGTACTTAAAGTACCAAAAGTTAAAAAATATTTTGAAAATAGCAGATCTACAAGTTCACAATGTGTCGCATCGCGCTGCATTGTGAGCTTGTAGATCTGCTATTTTCAAATGGTCTAAATGTATATAGGGCTGAAGTGGATAATATATGTTTCGTAATGATAATCAAAATCTTCAAAGTAACTAGTAACTAAAGTTTTCAAATAATTGTAGTGGAGAAAAGTATCAGATCAATCAGGATAATACTCCCATGGCTTTTCCTACCACTGCTATGCCGATGACACCCAGCTGATCCTCTCATTCCCCCCCTCTGATACCCAAGTGGAGGCACGCATTGCTGCTTGTCTGGCTGACATCTCGGAGTGGATGTCGACAAACCACCTGAAGCTCAACCTGGACAAGACCGAGCTGATGTTCCTCCCGGGGAAGGGCTGTCCGCACCGAGACATGGCCATCACCATTGATAATGCTGTGGTGACCTCAACTCGGACTGCGAAGAATCTGGGTGTGACCCTGGACGATCAACTGACGTTCTCGGCAAACATCGCATCAGTGACAAGGTCCTGCAGATTCCTCCTCTACAACATCAGGAGGATTCGCCCCTTCCTCACGGAGAAGGCAGCCCAGTTGCTCATCCAGGCTCTTGTCATCTCCCGCCTGGACTACTGCAACTCCCTCCTTGCTGGTGCTCCGGCATATGCCATCAGACCTCTGGAGCTTGTTCAGAAAGCTGCGGCTCGTCTGGTGTTCAACCGCCCCAAGTTCTCCCACACAACCATCCTTCTCCGTTCTCTACACTGGCTCCCCGTAGCGGCTCGCATCCAGTTCAAAACCCTGGTGCTAGCCTATAGGGCAGTGAAAGGAACAGCTCCTTCTTACCTCCGGGCTATGGTCGATGCCTACACCCCTGCCCGACCACTCCGGTCTGCCACCTCGGGGCGACTGATTGCCTTGTCACTCAAGGGTCCTTCTGGCCGATCCACACGGTCACGACTCTTTTCTGTTCTGGCCCCACAGTGGTGGAATGAACTTCCCACTAATGTTAGGACAGCAGAGTCACTGCCCATATTTCGCCGCAGGCTGAAAACCCACCTCTTCAGGAAACACTACCCTTCCTCTCTGCCTGACCTACTTGTTGTTAACTAGTTGTACGAACGCTTGTTTTCTATTGTTGTATTGTTTATTGGATCTTGTTTAGTCGATACACTTATTTGTTTTAGCTCATGCTCATTTGATTTAGCTATTTTATCTCATCTGTTTAAGGAAATAGGTAGCTGATATATTGCACTTTTACCTTAGCGCTAGGTATACTCTTGGTTGCTTGTTTTTGCAGAAAATGCACTAAAGACTTCTGGTGATTAGTAGTTTTCGTTCCCTACCTATGTTGAATACACTTATTGTAAGTTTTGGATAAAAGCGTCTGCTAAATGACTGTAATGTAATGTAATGTAATGTAATAAAGCCATATGTCTCTGCCTCCGGTGTAAACGTTATGGAATCATTACACAATATTGCATTTAAAGAGCCTAGACAAGGCGACCATCAAAAATGATTGGATTTCTAGCGAACACCTCATATCAGGTAAGGTTGAATAATCTGTTTTTGGTGTGAATATGTGCTGCGTGTGCGGCTGTGTGGGCCGTTGCAAAGGTGGTCCCCCGCATCTTGGAAGTCACAGATACGTCTCTGGAGAGAGGTGTGGGCGATCCATTGTGGTTATGACATGGATTCATATGAACCAGACATTGATTGATTGATTGATTGATAAGGTACCTGGATATTGGATTGGGGGGCACTGGCCCTAAAAAGATTGAGGAACACTAAAGTGTTTTCAACTTTTTCATAGATTTCATAGATAGCAGCATAGACTTGTTTACTGTCAATGTGTAGCGCTGTGTTGGATTCATGTTAATGTGTATTTTCAGACAATTAACCACTTAAAACCCTCACAACTTGTACTTGCTCTGCTCCTTTTTTCTCCTACACCAACATCTTTGCCGAAAATTGCCTTGTAGATCTGCTATTTTCAGCTAATGTTCCCCCAGAATAGGTGTGATAGAGTTCAAGTGGCTAACACAAAGATTTAGTGGCCCCTGTGTAGTAACTCTGAGGACCCCATAGGGGTCCCAGACCCCCTGTTGAAGACCCCTGGTTTAGAGTCTATTGTGTTATAGCCAGGGCAGGAATTTCACGGCGGCCACGACGGCCATGGCTCTCGTTGACTCTCTGTTTGGCCGTGAGCCCCTTGAATAAATACATGCCCCACGGCCACAGTGTCCTTGATGCCCTTCTTGCACTGCCCCAGCTGATTTCACTGTTTTCTCCTAAGCACTACCGTCCTGTCAATATGTTTTTTGACACCAGCTGTCTGTGGTTGAGATTCTAAATGTGTTTTGGACAACATCATTTGAAACTATTTCAAATTGTAGGTCATTGTTCTGAAGCAATTCAATAACTGGTTTTCTCCATCTCCACACCTGTCTGTTCATGACACCTTACAGACCTGGATGAAGCACTCCTTGACATCCGCACAACCAAGAAGACCTGCTCACTTTGATATACATCACTGGTTTCATCTACGAGTATCTATAATATATTTTGGCCCATTCTATTTCTTTCCTTATCTCTCTTTTTATGAAGGTGGACAGGGCTTTTATGATATCGCTTTGTGTTCTGTTTGATGAGAGTGAAATCTGACACCTCTTACGCGTATGTTTTTTCTTATCTTTGACATCTAAATGTAGTTTGAGTACACTGTCATACTGGCTAAACATTTGTACAAGTTCCAGGAAGTTGTCCTAGTTTGAGCTTGTGGTAGACTCCTCATCAACTCTCGTGCAAGATACAAAATGATGTCAATTAATCAAAAGTCAAAATGTCTCTGTTTCTTTGTTTCTCTCGCTCTCTTATTGCCATGACTTGTTTATCTAATAATGAGAGTTTTCAATAACATCACATAAATCCTTCTGCAGTGAATTACAACAGAATTTATTATTTTACAGCTGCGAAAACCTTATTCAAAAATAAGGTTTTTGCAGCTGTAAAATAAGGGCACTTCAAAGTAGGTAACACACCTACAGTAAAAAAAACTCAGTGTTATTTTAACTCTGACTCAGAGTTAAATTAACACTGAGGTTACTGTGTGTGTGTGTGTGTGTGTGTGTGTGTGTGTGTGTGTGTGTGTGTGTGTGTGTGTGTGTGTGTGTGAGAACACTTGGTCGAGTTGCTGTTGTAAAACACAGATGATTAGATTCTCTGCTTTTAAAACACTGGCTGAGATTTCATGACGTAATGACTTAATAAGGGGCGGCAGTGGCTCAGGGGTAGAGTGAACTGGAAACCGCAAGGTTCCCAGTTCGATCCCGGGCTGGGGGGCTCCCCAAGAGTAATGTCGAAGTGTCCTTCAGCAAGTCATTGAACCCCTAATTGCTCCCGATGAGCAGGTTGGTGCCTTGCATGGTTTCCTCCTCCATCGGTGTATGAATGTGTGTGTGAATGTGTGAATGTGATGCACAATCTATGTAAAGCGTTTTGGATAAAAGCGCTATATAAATGCACCATTTACCATTAGCCACAGCCTCACATTGTCCCTCGGAGAGAGCGTAGCGGCATGTTGTTACCACATCATCACAGACAGTGAAGACAAAGAAAATCAACAATAAACGTCTATAGTCTATAATCGTTCATGTCACGTCACTGCATCGGTGCAGAATCGTGCACGGCCACAACGTAATGCATCTTAGAGTCGATTATTGTCCACACCTCTAGTAGACAGGATCAGTTGTTGTTGATGTGTGTAAGAATCCACTTTGACCATCTGTCTCTCTGTCTCCCCACCCAGCTCACCACTTCATCTAACCAGCCAATAGAAACCCTTTTAGTATCAAGTTTCAACGTGTATCTGACGCTGTGTGACCACAGTTCTACATGAACGTTTAAAGTCTCCAGACAAGGACCACTGACAGACAGAAGTCATGGCAGGTAAGCATACTGTACAAGCAAATGTTTTTGTGCTTCATTAATAGTCCTACCAAATAATGTATTTTCTAAAAAATAAGATGAAATGTACACACTGGCTACAATAATGAAATATGTTTATTTATGAGGTGCTCCAATGTAGAAAAATAGTTTCCTGTTGTCAACAATACCCAGCAGAAACACACAAGTGAAGTAAATATTAAGATAATTCAGGACAAATAATATATAGTTTACTCAGCTCAGTGACCTTGCGGATAAAGTGTCAGCCTTGAGATTGGGAGGTCAGGGTTCGATCCTCCAGCCGGGTCATACCAAAGACTATATAAATGAAACCCAATGTTTCCCTGCTTAGCACTCAAGGTTTTGGATTTGGGGTAAGTCCCTGTGACATACTAGCATCATGTCAAGGTGTACTTGTACATCATGGCTGGGGGTTCTTGTACATGAAGCTGCCTCACGCTACAGCAACAGGAGATAGGCTCATGTCCTATGGGCCACATGGTTCCCAAGGCTACTAAATTACTTACTTAAATTACACTCACTCTCTCTATCTCTCTCTCTCTCTCTCAGAGAGCAGCACAGCATCATCTCAGCCATCACAGTTGCATCCGGCTGCCATGAAGAGAGGACGCACAATTCCGAGCTCCATACTGCAACGAAGAAAACATCTGAACTTCTTGAGAAACATCCTTAACGTCAGCAATTACATTGTTCTGATTTACGCTGTGGTCTTACAGGGACTTATTTTCACAGAATCTCGAGATGTGCAGCTTCCAAGTAACTCCAAGGAAAAAGGTGCAACACCGGGAAACGTAACATTGATGCTTACAAAAGCACTGGCCGGGCGAAATGTGGTCTCTTCAAGGAAGAACAAACAAACACAGCTAGATGGCAGAAGGCAGTTAAAGGCGATCATAGCCATGACCTTGCTTCTGTCCGGGAATATACATCCAAACCCTGGACCAAACCCTGGACCCATCGCTGCCACACAGTGCCCGGAAATCATGCCTACAGAGACCGCTTGCATCCCAGCTAACGGGGCAAACAGCAGCTTAGCTCTCGGAGCTAGCAATGCTAATGATACCACCCTGCCTTCTGGATCCAACAACACCGCTGGTAACACAAGTGCTGGTTATCCAAACCAAAGCCTCCCTGGTACAAATCAGCCAACGAACAACATCCCAGAGCCCGTAGGAGAAGACCCGACCATCCCACCATCTCAGCCGGCAGCGACAGACACAGGTGGGAATTCTGTCCTTCTCTAAAACTAAACTTGATGACTCTATTAATGATTCTGAAATTGAGATTGAAGGTTATCGGTCATCAGGAAGGATAGAGATAAGTGTGGCGGAAGGGTTGTGCAATTATGTGAGATCTAACATTACATTTAATGTACCCTCAGACATAGGAAACAACTCCACATAATCTATCTGGATAAAAGTAATTTATCCTGAAGCTAAATCCCTGATAATTGGTGCCATCTACTGACCAAAATGCATTTTAATAGAGGAGTATGTGACATACATAGGCATGTTGGATTTAATTCTGATTAGTGACTACAACACCAACATGCTATGGAAAGACGCACCCATATTAAAATCATTTTAGCAAGTTATGTATAGCCTGCATAGCCTTGTCCAGCTGATAACACAATATACAAGGGTGTGTTCTACCACTCAAACCACATAGAGCTTATTTTTTATCTCGGACCAGTCCAGAATCTCAAGAAGTGGCATAATTGAGTACAATATAATTTTCTCGTAAAATTCATGAATCTGTAGTCTATTGTCACAACACAATCAGATTCAGATCAATGAAAGTGCTAACAGCAGCTCTGGAGAAAATGGACCGGTCCAATGTTCTACCGAGGAGGCCTCGTCTGGTTTTAAATCTGCATTCTTGTCTGTGATCGATATCATAGCACCCACGAAAGTTGTACAGGTCAAAGCCCGTACTGCACCTTGGATGAACGGAGACATCTGAAATGCTATCAATGTCAGAATATTCAGAAGGACTCAAATGCAGAAAACGGCAGGCAAGAGGCAGAACTCAGTCTTTACTTAAATTCCCCAAAACAGAACAAAAGTTAATACCAGAGTTATGTCATCAAACAGCAAAACAAGGCAAGCAAGGGCAATGCGCAAAAGGTTAAAGACGGGGTGCCGTGATTTTCAGTGCCCCCCCCCCCTCGCAAAACATAATCATCAGGTATTATGGTTATACTAGGAGGAAGATTTTTTCAAAAAAGTGTACAGAAATTGTTAGTTAGGTTTTTATGTGGACACGCCTCCAGTTCATTAAGTATACCTGGTTCTCACCTTAGCACCTCCTCCACCACCTTAGCACCACCCACCTGTCCTAGTCCCTCCTCCTCCTCATGCCCACACCTGTTGTGTTATGACAATGAGGGGGAGGGTATGTTTTTACTATGTCACTAAAGGGCTGTTTTTCTATTGGCACGTTTGACCCTCAAGGTTTCAGCCTCCAGGAAGAAACTCAAAATAGTCAGAGAAGACATAAAACACCATAAAAACACCACCAGTTCTATCAACCTCATAGATACATGCAAAAAAGAAAAAGTGCAAAACCATGGCACCACCACTTTAATCCAAAAACAGCCGGTCAACTTCTCAGTCCAGGAACAAACGGGTAAGAGGGTGGTGGTTCAGGCTGGAACAGAAGACAGGCATTACTACGACAAACTGACAAATGGTAATTTTGAAGCTCACTGAAATATATACCCTCAAACTAATTAGAGCAACGGACAGCAGGTGAGTAGCAACCTGTGAGGAGTAGAAAATTAGCAAAGGATTGGCTAATGACTGATTAATAGGAATGCAGGTAGTGAACACAAGGGCAGGTCTAGAGAGGATGCCTGACAGTACCCCTCCCCTCATGGATGACCTTGGGTGTCCTCGCAGGTGCCTCAGGATGAAAGTCTTGAATAAGGACCGTGTCCAAAATGTCCCAAGCAGGGACCCAAGTCCTCTTCTCAGGACCATAGCCTTGCCAGTCCACAAAGTATTGCAGCCCATGCCCACGTTGGCGAACCTTGAGCAGCCGACTCACAGTGAACACCTCATAGCCGTCCACCAACCTGGGCGGAGGAGGGGGATTGGAGGGAGGGGAGTATGGGCCTTGGTTGACAGGTTTGACTCTAGAGACTTGGAAAGACGGATGAATCCAATGAAGGGGGCGAGGGAGTTTGAGACGGACTGCTGAAGGGCTGATGACCTTAGAGACAGGGAAAGGTCCCACAAAACGAGGAGCCAACTTGTGTGATTCCACCTGTAGTGGCAAGTCCCTGGATGACAACCATAGTCTCTGGCCCCGACGGTAGGAAGGAGCTGGGCGACGACAACGACCGACATAGTGCTTGACCCTGGCAGATGACCGCAGCAAGGAGGACCGGGCGGCCTCTTCGAATCTTGGCATGGCTTCAAAACCAAATTCACCTAAATTTTGAATAGCATGGCTCCCATGAAAACCACCAGGGTCACAACCCACTCGGAGCCATTGATGAATACTTACTGCAATGAAAGTCAGAGATAAAAAGTGCTCTGAAGTTCATAAATGTGAGACCAAGCTTGCCAAACGCCTCAACAGTGATCCCCTCAAAACCCACGCTGTGAATCTTATAAAACAGCTAAATCAGCCTAAAAACAAGGTAACTGCTATGACCAGATCAGCAAGAAAAAACTACCTCAATGATACAATTGAAGAAAACACAAACAAACCACGTGAGCTTTGGAAGTTGCTTATCAACCAACTAGGCAAAAAAATAAATAATCAGGTTTACAAACATCAACATGAAGTCGGATGACACTCTCATTACAGACAAGCTGGATGTGGCAAATCGCTTAAACAGCTTCTTTACAACCATAGCCACAACACTGGTAAACAAACTGCCCTCCCACTCTGGGCGTTTTGGTGTAGAGCACATCCAAGCATTCTACAAAAACCTAGGTGTACGCAAAGATGATTTTAAACCGATGAGGTGGTCAAAAGATTGAGCACGCTTCAACCACACAAGGCCACTGGCCTCGACAATATTCCCTCCAAATTTCTCAAAGACTCACCCGCCTCCATTGCTCCAATCATCACCCACATAATAAACCTCTCCATCAAACCATGATTTCAAAATGGCGAGAGTAACCCCTCTCTACAAAAAAAGGAAGTAAATTAGACCCCGGCAACTACTGCCCTATTTCTATTCTTAGTTCAATCTCGAAAGTCAAAACATGTTTATGATCAGGTTGAAAAGTATCTTGCTGAAAAAAATAAAATACAAATTCCAATCTGGCTTCAGAAAATACCACTCCACAGACACATGCCTTCTCTATTTGAACGACCACATCAAACAAGAGGTGGACCAGGGCAAATACTGCGGCATGGTCATGCTGGACCTCTAAAAGGCTTTTGACACTGTTAAGGCAGGTACACACTGCAGGATATTTGGTCCGATTATGCTGTCCGCAACTTTTTTTGGCGCTCGCCGACAAAACCTCCCGATCTGACGCAGATCGGCCTTTGATCGGCGAGACAATGCTCGCTGTGTGTGAAAGGCTCTGCGAGACGATCTGGCCGCGATCATCCGCTCTGCGATGGCTTTCCGACCGTTTTCAAATATCTACCTCGTTAGATATTCAGCTGTGTCCCAGACTGAAAATCATACAATGTGAAAGGGTCTGTGAGATGTCTGCGAGCAGATCAGCGCCACAGCCAATGAGAGCACATTACAGCAGCCACCGTGGCTAGGAGACAACATTAGGAAACAAGACCAAATAAGCAACTACACTTTCAAGCAACAGAACAGTCGCTTATAATAAGCGGACATGGCAACACTGACTGCTTCTGACGAGAGAGAGAGAGAGAGAGAGAGAGAGAGAGAGAGAGAGAGAGAGAGAGAGAGAGAGAGAGAGAGAGAGAGAGAGAGAGAGAGAGAGAGAGAGAGAGAGAGAGAGAGAGAGAGAGAGAGAGAGAGAGAGAGAGAGAGAGAGAGACGTCGATTAAAATGAATTGGAATAAAAACAAATACATGTATGTATTGGGTCTGACTCTGGACAGCATCCTAGTGAACTATCCTACAGTGTGTAATCCCTGGTCGGGGATCAATCTATAGGGTGAAAACCACAACGATATATATGACAGCCGATTTCAAGAAATAAAATTATACGTAGCCTGCGAGTTAGTTCTGGCAGCATACACTCGAGAGGTTACATGCATTGCTCATTCTATATGGCTGTTTACAGCGTCATGCAAGATCTTACGTCATACACAGACGTGGCAATCAGCTGTCCAATTGGGCGGGTATTTAAGTTCTCTTGAATCGGGCATTCCATCCGGTTGTGTCTTCTAGCTTGTTGTCATGCAGCGTTTGCTGTTCCTGGCTGGTTGTTTGGTTGTTGCTGGAGCTACTGCTACTTGCTATCATGCTTCCTTGATCAGAAGCTGCTGTTGTTCGCTGGTGTTACTGCTTCATGCTACTTGAATCATGCTTTCTGCTCATAAGCTGCTGTCTATTATAGGCTACTGTGAAGGCCAGGTGGTATGGCGTCGCGTTTGTTATCTACTAAGGCTGCTGTGTTCTTCTCTATGCTGCTGAAAAAAGCTAATATGCTGTTGCTGCTAATGTCATTGTTGAGGCTTCAGTGGTGGTCTGGTGCCGCTGGTTGTTATATGATACTCGTTCTATTACTAAAAGCAAAGCAACTTAAATTGTAGTGAAACTGCTCCTTGCTAATGTTTTCAAAGTTAAGCTGAAAAACAGCGTGTTTTAGCTCAGCCAGCAGAGCTTTCTGTTGTGTCCCTCCGGGCTATGGGGCCTCATCTCATTATTAGCAACATTGGCTGGTTTGCTGTCAAATCGCTTATTAATGGTGGTTTGGCTTATTTCTGGGGAAAAGTTATTTTGGGATCGCTTTCTTATGTGGTTCTGTCATGGTCCCCAGATTAATGTGTAAAATATATATATATATATTCCAAATATTCCACTTTTATCATAAGATTTCGAAATAGCAGATCATCTACAAGCTCACTTTAGGCTATTGCAATGGCAATACATACATTAGGATAATGCAGGTTAAATACAAGTATTTTCGTGGTCTAGGTTGGCTGATTTCTCTCTCAAACCGGCATCACTGCACGTATCAGTGATCAGTTGTTCAGAGCAGAGAGGGAGAGAGAGGACCAATAGTTAGTGTCACTTATGCAGTGCATTGCTCAAATCTTATGTTTCATATAATGTACTGGTTAAAAACGATTAATGCACAGTCTGGCCGTCATCTTGAGTAGGATAAGAAAGTACACTTGTGGATGAAGAAGAGCTAGTGTGTGTTCTTGCGCTTCCAAACATGTTGTGATTCACTGATCAACGTCGAGTGCGTTCCCTCCGGGCTATGGGACTGCAAGCATAGACCGCAACTCAGTGCTGGGTTGCCATGTCCGCTTATTATAAGCACAAGTTATGACTAAGTAATTTTTTCTTGATCTCGTTTTAGTGTTGCAGACTGTAGTCTGCGGATTTTACTCGAGTAAAGCAGCATAGTACCAGGTATCTCAGTGTAGGAATTAATAATGTTTCAAGTAAATCTACAGTTGGTTAAAATATATATAGGCTATTTATATTAGTGATTCATTCTTTCAGCAGTTTTTCAAATCTAGGAGTCTGCATTCAAATATGCTGTAAAGAGAACTTATGGTTCATGGTGCATAATTTTATACTAAAGTAGACTATAGTGTGCAGTATGGCCATTATATTGTGGTAATATATTTTATGTTGCAGCTAGTATGTGCTAATTGGTGGCTATAGCTATTTCCATCTGATGTAGCCTACATTTTCTGGTAATAATTTGCTCTAAGATATAGTGGAGGCTGGTAAATATTATAATGAAGTAAATTGTGCAAATCAAGTAAGTAATGGGCTATTTTACTGTGTTGGCTGCAGTGCTTGGTTAGATGTAAGCTTTGGTTACATTCTAAAGTTGCCCCTGTGCTATTGTATTGCAAAGCTAATTAAGCTATTCTTGCTGTCAAGGTGATATACATTTTGCTGCTTACACCTTGGATAAGAGACTGGTAGGTTACAGGGATTTCTTAAGTAAATCTGGAAACACTTGAAGGAAAACAACTGCTTTCCTTTATCTTTAGCAATAGCAGCCCATCTAAATGGTCTTTGTTATATTAAAGATGGTTTAACACTGCTAATTGCGAAATGCAGTCAGTCCAGCAGAGGGCATTCATGCTCTCAGGGCTTAAAGGAGGGGAGCAATTTATGAGGGCACTCATGTCTTATCTTGGGATCAACATATGTTCAGATCCCCGGATGTAATGCATTCTTATAAAAGCGGTTGACAATTGATGTCATGTTGTGTGACAAGCTACAGGAGTAAAGTTATTGCTACCAGATAAATGGTGGGGCTCTTCAGTAGAGTCATGGTTGCATTTCAAAGAGTCATGGTTGCATTTCAAAGGTTCTTGGAATCCAAACTTAGTTCCGTTTTTATTGTTATGAAGTTATTGGATAATGAATGTTATGGTCATTAATTAAAATCTGCTCAGGAGGCAAATATTTAATGTTATGTTCTTTAAAGGGTGGCTTATCATCAGACATGCAAAAGTGTCACTTTTCAGCTACAGTCACCTTTTTGAACCCAAATAGGGCAATTGTGTGACACCTGACCCGAAAGAAAACAACATGTTGTCACCTTTTTCACCTCGGGGCTGTTTGCATGCCATTCTTGGTATTATGGTGGCGTGGTTCTCCTTGCAGTCTTGTAAGCAAGGTTGCAATTTTACAAAGCATGTAATGTAAAGGGACTACTGGATTCAGATTAAATATTGTTGGTACTACTAACTACTATAAGTCGATAATCATTGCTTTCATCTACGTGGAGTCTAATCTAAGTGTATATCAAGAGTTAGTCATGCATCCATCATTTCTGATGTTTTATTTCTATGGAGGGACATTTTATGAATATATCTTAAGTCTCATTGGAAGCTGCTTCAGTATTCTTAGTTAATTAGAAGTCAATCTATGGTTAGATGGGGCAGTCATAGATCTTAGCTGTTAAAACACAGATCTTAGTCTGTTCTCACACAAGCAGCATTATGTTTTATCTGTGGCTCATTTGTTCAACAGGTCATGTCCCATCTTCAGTTTAAGCTTTAATTCAACAGAACAAATCTCAACCATCTGCATATTTTCAGTTGGTGCTCAGATCAACCGTTCTGAATAAAATGGTCTTAGTGCCATGTTCGTCATGTGCGCTAAAATGGGGAGTTCTTTGTTGGCTCAGGATGTAATGAATTCAAGTGTTGTAATAGCTAAATGTAAATGGTAGTTCTGTTATTACCATGCATATCTGGTGGTCGCTGGGTGAAGGTAAGGCGTAGCGTGACTTCAAAGTCATGTTAAGTTTTAAATGTTTCTTTAGTTGGCACTAGAGTTCAGCTGGTTGCTCAAACTCAAACTAAAAAAAAAAAAAAAAAAATCGTGGCATCATGGTTGATGCGGTTGGTTTGCATCATGGCTGATGCGGTTGGGTATAGCATCACGGTGATGCAGTTGGCTTGCATAAGAGTTGATGCGGTTGGGGGCATCAGTAGGATGCGGTTGGGGGCATCAACTCTTAACACTTAGGCATGTTAAGTTTATGTAGTATATTCCTCTATGTGGCTATTAGAGGAATGGTTAAGTGCTGCCTGTGCATGGCAGCTAAGGCCTTTTAGTTCACATAAAGTTAGTATGTCCTAGCCGATCCCAGACGCTGGTCTGTGGTGGATGGGATATCAGCTTGGTCAATTGGTATGGGTTTGAGAATTCACCCCACACATAGTTTTTCCTATCATATAGAATAAGGCTTACGGCAAGCGTAGCCATGGCTTCACATTCAAGTTCACATAGATAAGGCTTACGGCAAGCGTAGCCATGGCTTCACATTCAAGTTCACATAATGTTAGAATATCCTAGCATGATCCAGAATTGCTAGCTGCATATTCGTCACTGTCTCCTGAAGGAGTCTAGTGGGATATCTGTTTGGATGAATCGGTGAGCGTTCACCGTAGGGCGTTCTTGGTTCCGCGTGTTGGGGGTTATGTTAGAATATCCTAGCATGATCCAGAATTGCTAGCTGCATATTCGTCACTGTCTCCTGAAGGAGTTTAGTGGGATATCTGTTTGGATGAATCGGTGAGCGTTCACCGTAGGTCACGCGTGTTGGGGGTTGTTATGTTATGGTATATCTATCTCCCTGCTCTTAATGGTTAATGATGGCGTATGATTGTGCTGAGCAGGGAGAAAAAATATAGCAGAGCCTGAACGCCAAGATAAAATATTACTTCCACACTTGTATTCTCATTCTATTATATTGCTTAAATATATTCGGTCTATAATATTGGTACAATCTATTCGTGAGTTATCTGACAGAAATTATACGTAGCCTGCGAGTTAGTTCTGGCAGCATACACTCGAGAGGTTACATGCATTGCTCATTCTATATGGCTGTTTACAGCGTCATGCAAGATCTTACGTCATACACAGACGTGGCAATCAGCTGTCCAATTGGGCGGGTATTTAAGTTCTCTTGAATCGGGCATTCCATCCGGTTGTGTCTTCTAGCTTGTTGTCATGCAGCGTTTGCTCCCACCACCACCCCAGCACCACCAGTGGGCTCTGCTATTGGTTTGTTCCCCATGGGGGGTTGTTATGTTATGGTATATCTATCTCCCTGCTCTTAATGGTTAATGATGGCGTATGATTGTGCTGAGCAGGGAGAAAAAATATAGCAGAGCCTGAACGCCAAGATAAAATATTACTTCCACACTTGTATTCTCATTCTATTATATTGCTTAAATATATTCGGTCTATAATATTGGTACAATCTATTCGTGAGTTATCTGACAGAACTCCTGTAGTGTGAAATGCTTAAAGGGTCTACACCATGAATTTCATTTTTTTTTGGGTTTTTAGTATATTTTGGGCTCCCCAGTGTCTCTTGTACCCCAAAAAATATTTTTTTTTTACATTCAGTCGTTCATTCTCATTTCAGAGATTTTCAGAATGGGCGTGTCTGAACAGGCCATTTCAGAATGTGCAAAGCAAGTGATGTCACTTGCGTTGCAATGTTAAATGAAAAGTGCCCGAATCGCTCCGAAACTTTTTCTACCCCCCCTAAGTGGGGGTCTACGAACAAATACTTCGGGCTCGGATTTTGGCTCCGCCCCCCGGAAGTGGGTGAAACAGGCACCTCAAACACTTGGTGGAATTGTTCAAAAATGTTCAAAGTGTTTTTTTTTTTCGATTTTGTATTTTTCTTAGATGCTTCTTTTTATGCAGAATTTTTCCATTTTTTATTTATTTTTTTAATATTTTTTTTTATTAACAGACAGAATTGCTCAGTAGCCCCCCCCCCTGCCCAAGAGGACGTTTTGGTATTGCAGCTGAAAGTGCTGTATAAGCCAGAGACAATTGACTTGGGATGAGTATATCTGAGTGATGATTTAGGCTCAAACCTTTTGAAAAAGGTTTGAGGGACATACACCATATGATATTAAATATCAAATATATTTTTTAAATTCATGGTGTAGATCCTTTAACGATCAGATGACCCCCGACCACTTTAAAAGTCCTACAGTGTGTACCTGCCCTAAATCACTCTATTTTGATTGGTAAGCTAAAAAAAATATTGATTTTGATAATACATCAGTGGGCTGGATGCGATCCTATCTGGAGGGGAGGGAACAGGTGTGGAGGTGAACGGAACCCTGCCCCCCCCTCCCCACCTAGTGAGCTGTGGCATTCCGCAAGGAAGCCTACAGATCAGTAGTACTCACAGAACGTAAACTGCTATTTTGATTCCAATCTCAGATCCTCCCTCTCCACTGACACCTGCCTACTATATTTGACCGACTACATCAAACGCAAAGTAGACTCGGGCAAATACTGCGGCATGGTCATGCTGGACCTCCAAAAGGTGTTAGACAATGTAAACCATTCAATACTACTGAATAAGCTTAAGGTTGATTGGTTTTGATCACACATCTGTGAACAGGATGAAATCCTACCTTGAGGGAAGAGAACAAGTGGTTGATGTCAAAGGAACCCTGTCCTCGTCCCTCCCAGTGAGCTGTGGGGTTCCCAGGGAAGCATCCTAGGGCTGTTACTGTTCCTTGACAATTATGTAATCTCAAGTTAAGAAGAGGTTACCTATTTGGGCTGCATTCTTGATAAAAAGCTAACCGGTGGAAAAAAATGTAATTAAAAGTGATAAAGAAAGTCAATCAAAGAACACGATTTTTGGGCAGCATTTCCTCTTTTGTCAACAAGAGTGCACTTAAGACTCTAGGTGGAGCCCTCATTCAATGCCACCTGAGGGACCAAGGCTACTTAATTACTTACTTAAATCTCTCTCTCTCTCTCTCTCTCTCTCTCTCTCTCTCTCTCTCTCTCTCTCTCTCTCTCTCACACAGAAAGCAGTAACGTTGGAGAAACTTCAGAGAGCAGCACTGCATCACCTCAGCCATCACAGGATGGTAATCATTTATTTTAACAGGGGATTTTCTTTTTCTTTATTCTATTTAGTTTAGAATCATTTAGGATGATTAGTGGACAACTTTATAGGAAAGTGAGACAGATATTAAAAGTAGTCCATAGCTCATTCACCATTTGTTACATTTCTGGTGTCTCAATCAATTAACTGAGCAGTTAATTTATGACATTTTATTACATCAAATTACAAAATGGAAATAATAGCATATTTAAATAGATTTCCATAATTAGGGAGATACAGCAATAGCTGCAATGAAAATGGGATTAGTTTGTAATTAACCAATAGGCAGGATCATTCAAGGACAGGCATAGATAGAAAATAACAACCAATATATCTATATGAATATGATTTGCACACAGAGTTTCACCAACGGCTAAGTTTTAAATCCTCTCATCTTCAGAGAGACACTTCATTGACCAACACCGCTGTTCACTGGTTCAGAAAGTGACCATGGTCAAACCCATCCTGGATCTGCTCCTGGAAAAAGAAGTCATCACCCAAGAGGGCTACAATACTGTGACATCTAAGGTAAAGTTAATATGTAATATAATGTTATGATATAATAAGGGCTGGGACTCGATAAAAAACAAATCTAATTCATTAGAGGCTTTGTAATGAATTAATCAAAATAAATCGCATGTTTAATCGCATATCAATATTTGCCCTGGGAAGTAATTTATTTTCAGTTCAAACGGATTTTGGTATATGAGTGAATCAATGAGTGAATACATAAGTTTAAGCAACAAAATTGTTTTTTTTTATCAAGGTGGTACTAAACAGACCAACAGATCAGTTTTACCATAAAGTGCTGACATTGTAGGAATATTCAGAGATTCAGTACACAATACTTTCAAGTACATTCCAGAACAGTGAAACCCTGACCACTAGGAGAAATAAAAAATAAAGATGTCTTAACACTCGCATGACTGAGGTTTCATACTCCTCCACCAAGCCTGAAAAAAGGTCATTTTGATCCCCAAATCAGGCTATCCTATTGGCCACTGTCTCCCTCTGTTCTCCAGACTAGTTCACACTTTCTCCCCCAAACAGTGGGGGGTTCCATTGTCTTCTAAAGAGCTGAGAGTTGAAAATGGGTTGCCAAATTTTGAGAGAGAAATAAGCAGGCAGGTCTATGAAAGTGTGTGTATAAATTAATTATTTCCGTGGACTTATTTCCTGTGTGTGTGTGTATATATATATATATATATATATATACACACACACACACACACACACACACACACACACACACACACACACACACACACACACACACACACACACACACACACACACACACACACACACACACACACACACACTCTAAATACATTATAAATGTATTCTAATTCTTTGAAAACAGATGCTTCAGTAGAAAAAAACGAAACATACCTGGTCAAATTTGGAGACAGGTGCTGTATCACTATCAGGTGGTGGTGGCACAACTGTAACCTACATGTGTTGGCCAGGGGCATGGCCACAATAATCACATGCTGCAATGTCGTTCTGGGTTTCATACACATCACATGTGCACTCCAGGCACCTGCCTCTCATTATACCGCGCTTGTCTTTCATATTTGTTTTTAATACAGCAAGTGTTCTCTATTGATGATGCGTCGCGAGCAGCGCGACTTTTTAGCGATGCTATTAAGGTCAAGTCTTTCTGACAACTCAACCTTTCTATCAGTACGGGTAGCTCCTGAGTAAATTGTCGGACTCTGAATCCGTCATCTGCGGTATCGAATCCCACTCAAGTCATTGATTTTCTGCGATGCAATGTTACTTCTTGCGGTCAATTTATTTACTCGAAGTTAAGGTTAGGAATAAGATTAGTGTATAATAGACATCATTTTACTGAGGTAAATGTCATTGATATTTTTGGGGGAGGGTCATTCTTTTTTTTTTAATCACTTGGGGAGGGTCATTGATTTTTTTTCCCATTCAGAGGGAGGGTCATCGCATTTTAAATTAGGGCACATATATTTCCTCCATGCCCCCCCTTCTGTAAATTTCGACTTGTCCCTAATACCTAAGACCTAATAAAAAAATCATTTACAGAAGGACATGCATGCTCTAATCTAAACAAGTACGAAAAAATAACATTCCCAAATTGCATTCATGAAAGCAGCGAATTCAACAAGTGTATCCCTTTTTTTATAAGCACTTTATATTTGAAATCCGAACGTTTATGTAGATGTAGGGCTGTAAATGGAGAAAGTGCAAAAAACAGGTTGAAGTTTCGTCATGACTGTCATAATATGACCGTGATGTAATGCTGCTTTAAATTTAGTAGTAGCAAGCGAACTATAGTAACTTGTAAACAACCCAGTGACAAACCTATATTATTATTATTCATAATAATAATATTCACATTATTGTCTGAGCGTAAAGCTCTCATTCTATCAGCTGTCCACGTCGCTGACAAACGCGTCTCCTCTCCTCCTCCCGCTCCCTCAGTGCAACAAGTGAACACAATGCTATGTTCCACAAATGTGCTCAATCCTGCGCAAAATATCTGATCTTCAAGCATAAAACAGTTGCTGCGTGACAAGCTGTATGCTTGTAGATCCTATCTTTTTCCACCGCTTTGCAGTGAAAGGGAAAGTTGAAAATGGGTCGCCAAATTTTGCGAGAGAAATAAGTCAGGTCTATGAAAATGTTACTGCATGCGTCGTTGTGCCCTGAGAAAACAGTTAGGCATGAATGGGGTAATAGCCGAGGCTAATTTGCAACACCAGTCCCTGGTTAGACCTTTCTATATAAATATATACCTAATAAAAATGCATGAAGCTCTAATCTAAACAAGTATGAAAATATATTTATATCTGCAAAGTAACTAGTAACTAAAGTTTTCAAATAATTGTAGTGAAGTAAAAGTACAAGATTTGCCTCTGAGCTGTAGTGGAGTAGAAAAGTATTACCATTATAATGTAATTATATATATAATTATAATATTAATAATAATAGAAAGACGCGAAAAACAAGCCCAAAGTCGCTTATAATAAGCAGACATGGCAACATGGACTCGCTGCTGCGTAGGGAATCTGCTCGTCTACGGGCCGCTCTGCGGGGGGTCTAGAGGTGTCAACTGCTCTTGCCTGGGGGAGAGAGAGGGAGAGCGGTCAATTTAGCCGAAATATAACGGTTGGGATGGTATATATGGTATATATTTCATATTTATAATACGTTTCAGAAGAAAAAAAAACGGAGATGATTTGAAACAAATATTTAGGAAAAGTCATGAAAGGGGAACTTTCTCAGAGCTTCATGAGAGAAGATAATCCACTTTAAATTCTCAAAATCGGTCATATTGATAGCTTAGTCATGCAAGTGTTAACTGACATCGGCTTCTTCTCCCATTGGTTTGTTTTCTGTTGGTTGGTGCACCGGTATGATCAGTACGCCTGAAACTCGCTCAGTGAGAAAGGTTCCGTGGTGCAAAAACTAAGCACGATTAAAATGTGTAAATATTTTTAATCGCATATTTTTTCTGCAATTACTTAATCGAAATTAATCAGTTAAAGTCCCAGCCCTAAATATGATATGATATAATAATAATAATAATAATAATAATAATAATAATATGATATGATAATGTTTTTTGTGACGTCTAAGGCCATCGATCAGGACAGGATGAGGGAACTCTATCCTCTACTGAATTCCAGAAAAGCCAAAGACTTTTTATGCGAAGGCCTTGAGAAACATGAGAAATGTCTTCTCAGTGAACTGTAAGTAATTATAATTTAAATTCATCTTTAGGCCAAACTTTGTATTAGCAAGGTTATTATAGTTTACAATTCTTCATTTGTTTTCATCTTTATTTCTTTCTTAACTTTTTTTCTTCTTCTTTGGAAACGTTTAAATCACGTTACTGACAAATGTTTTGGTTTTAGTGCAGTGGTTCTCAACCTTTTCAGGCCGTGACCCCCCAAAATAATCATTATTTGAACTGGGGACCCCCCACCCTGAAAAGCACTAAGGAATTGTAGGAGTTCAGGCATTACATTTAGTTAAACTCGGTTCATATTGTGATAATAATGCCTCACTGTAAATCAGCTATTTACATATTTTTTGTCCTTTATTTGTTTATTTTCATTTTAGAGGTATTAAAAGTCCTTACGTTTAGAAATATGCAGATACCCGGTATACACGTATACTGTATGTTGGTTTGTTTACTGTTGAGTGAGAAAACAATGTTGTGCATTAAGCAAATCTGGGGACCCCCCAAAATCATTTGGGGACCCCCCTAGGGGTCCCGACCCACATCTTAAGAACCACTGCTATAGAGCAATGTATTATTAATACAGAAAAGGTAGATTTATATATGGTTAGTATAAAGGTATTGCATCTCACTGCAGGGACGCTCACCCTGTTCCTCCACCACTCAGTTCAGCGGCTGCAGCCCCAGGTGAGTGCTGTTTAAATTGAAGACATTTCATTTAGTCTTAGGTCTACTAGCTACCTGTGAAATACAATTCAAATTACCTTCATTGCTGTCAATTAAAGGAGCTGTAAGCTATATTTCTTGGTTAAAAGAAAAAGGTGTATTGTTAAACAAAAGTTAAACCTCTATATTGTGATAGTAAGCATAGCATAGAGGTTTGGTTCAGTAATAGGGGTCTCCCCATCTCTCTAGCTCTTTAATGAACAAATATATATATATTTTCAGGTGGGTTACAAATTTCATGCGATTAGGAGAGAACACCACAAATATCATGTGTTCTAGTTCTACTTTTGTCTGTTAATTTATTTGTTAAATCACTTCCGCTTTATAGTGGGCTCGCTGCAGCAGCGAGCCCACTATAGATATCTTCACTATTTGTGGGCCCACAAATGAGCAAGATGCTGAACCCCTAATTGCTCCCGATGAGCAGGTGCCTTGCATGGTTTCCTCCGCCATCGGTGTGTAAATGGGTGAAATTTTGATGGCAATCATTTTGCTCCAATTTAACACTAATGGTGTGTATTGGTCAACATAACCCCACACAACTCCCTCCACCCCCACACCCCATACCCCCTCTCTCTCTCACACACACACACACACACACACACACACACACACACACACACACACACACACACACACACACACACACACACACACACACACACACACACACACACTTTAAACCATAGTAATTAGCTAATCTACAAGCTCACTGGAGCCAGGGGGAAGCACCCCGCACCCATCACTCCTGCCCCCTATACCCCTCCTGCCCCTTACTACCATCAGCTATTCAAGCAGGTGTTTAACTGATGACAATTGGGAGAATGATAACAGGTGCTCCCGATCTGATCAACCGGAGGTAAGTGTGCACTCACACACAACACAAAGACAGAGATACCAAGTCAAACAGAATTTGTACTTTTTATAACTACAGTTTTTTGGCTTTAAAGCGAGCCCACATTGTTTCTAACAGGAACAATATTTTTCGTTTTTTTATGTAGTTTTATCCTGTATCTTGTATGAGTTCTCTCACCTGAAAATGTATTTTCTGTTTAGTTAAGAGCTGGAGAGACAAGCAAACACATGTGACTGCATAAGCACTCCATAGCAATGATCAGAGAATATATATATTTTTTATTCTTTAAAAAGAAATACATGAAAACTTTTTAATGTGATTAATATTTCAATAGTTATAACATGTATAATTCCTGCATGGACTTGGCAAATCATGCTGGAATAACATGGGTCATCAGGTTTTTCACAAACACTGGAGTCAATGCCAGCTGGAGTGCATGCTGCCTCTCTGTGTAAGATAGCAGTTCTCCAGACTACACCTCATGTTAATGGGGAATTTCGGACTAGCATTTTTCCTACCTTTATATGATGTTATTATATACTGGGACGAGTGGTACAGTAGACAATTTTCTGACGTTCACAATGACAGAACACTCTCCACGGTGTTTGTCTTGAATGTGCCCTTTTGGAAGTCTCGTGAGACAAGATTTCACCCGTGAAGTCATCCAAGTCAGGATGTAAATAGTATGGAAGGGCGCATTCAAGACACACACCGTGGAGAGTGTCATTATGAAAGTCAGATCTAAAAAAAAAGAAAAGAAAAAGCTATTAAAATACTATCTAATTAAAGGATAATTCCTTTTCACAGGACGTTCATGAAAGTCCTTGCGGGCTTGTTTCCAATGAGGGTCTGTGAGCAATTAGGGGTTAAGAGTCTTGCTCAGGGACAAATTTCATTTCATCGACACATATGCTGTTCTGGCCTGGAATCGTACCTGGGGCAACCAGGGCCTCTGGCTCCCTAGGCGGGCTCACTAACCACTCAGCTATGGCCGCCCCCTAATACTACTAAATAATCTAGAGCATGGACCGTGTTTTTAGCTGCGGTAAATGTAAAATGTCTGTATGGTAGTGATGAGCGGGTCGACCCGTAACCCGCGGGACCCGCGGGTCAACCCGCGGCGCGGGTGGGTCGAGTCAGGATTTCAGAGGCAATTATGCGGGCTGAGGGTGAGCGGGTCAGCCGCTCTCCACAACAAAAAAAAAAAAAAAACCCTATTTTGACCAACATGCTTGTTTATTCAGCCCATGACAATGTTGTGCTATACTGTAGACATTTAAAGGGACTTTGGGTACTTAAAAGAGCGCTATATAATATATATATATATTCCCACCGCGGGTCGCGGGGCGGGTTGAGCCATAGATTTATATATGGGTTCGCGGGGCGGGTTGAGGCGGGTCGCGTTCCGTCGCGGGTTGGGGCGGGGCGGGTCATGAAAAAACCCGACCCGCACATCACTACTGTATGGAGTTATGAACATGTTCTACTGTACCACTCGTCCTAGGATATAATAACATCATATAAAGGTAAGAAAAAGGCTAGTCCAAAATTCCCCTTTAAGATCAACTGCACTCATGGAAAGAGCCCTTAGTCTATGTAGGTCTTTCTTTATGACCAAGGCTCTTAACCAGATATTTGCTTCGTTCATTACAGATTTGTCGGTGAAAGTATTTGGGTTTCTCATTACTGACCATGAAGACATGCTTCAAAAAAAGTTTCACAAGACATATCAGCATATCAAATTGGACCACGAGCGTAAGATGATGTTTGACAAAGTCTACATTTCACTCTACAATGTAGACATTAACTTCAGAGACATTCACAGACATCATGAGGTCAGACAGATGGAGATTAATAAGATGCGAGAGGAAAAAACAGTCAAACTCAGTGAAATATTTGAAGACCCTTCTGGAACAGAGAATAGAACCGTGCTGACTGTTGGTATAGCAGGAATTGGCAAAACTTTCCTTGTACACAAGTTTGTCCATGACTGGGCCAACAAGCAGTGTCCCCAAGGTCCACACCTTATATTCCCGTTCACGTTCCGCCAGTTAAATCAGCTCGACGGAGAAAGCTTTTGTTTGGCCGACCTAATTCACAGATGCATCAAGGAAACCGAATGTATTAAGAAAGAAGATCTCAATGACATCCTCAATACATTGCAGATGGCAGAAGACTACGACAGCAGCCCCTTCAAAGTTCTATTTGTTTTTGATGGCCTGGATGAAAAAAAAATACAATTGGACCTCAAGACTCGTGACTTCCCGGATGACTTCTCAGACCTGACTAAGCCGTTTCCAGTGGAAGTGATCCTGGAAAACCTCATCAAAGGGGAACTGCTTCCCTCTGCTCACATCTGGATAACCACACGACCTGCAGCAGCTGAACAGATCCATGAGGACTTTGTTGACAGGTTGACAGAAGTGCGAGGGTTCACCAATGACCAGAAGGAGGAGTTCTTTAGGATGAAGTTCAGTGATACAAACCTGGCCAACTCAATCATCTCACTCATGAAGGCATCAAAGAATCTCTACACAATGTGCGAAATCCCAGTCTTCTGTTGGATCACCTCCATCGTTGTGCAGAACTTGTATCTTGACAGGGGGGTGACAGACAAGCTGCCGAGCACCATGACTGAGATGTACTGTCACTTCCTGATGGCTGAGACAAAGAGGAAGAAGATTAAGTACAGTGGGAAATATGAATCAAATAAAGAGAAACTCATAGAGGCTGAAGCTGAAGTTCTTCTGAAGCTGGGCAGGCTGGCGTTTGATCAACTGAACAAGGGCAACATCGTGTTCGACCAGAAAGACCTGGAAGATAGTGGACTTGATGTGAACGAGGACTTGCTCTACTCAGGCTTGTGCACAGCATTCTTCAAACAAGACGGGGTGCTCTTCCAAAAAACGGTCTACTGCTTTGTTCATCTGAGCATACAGGAGTTTCTGGCTGCAATCTACCTTTACCACTGTTTCACACAGAGGAACATGGAGGTCCTGAAGACATACATGGAAGGTTATAACAGTGAAGGTTCCCTGTCTGACTTCCTGAAGGCTGTTATGGAAAAATCCCTGCAGAGTGAAAGTGGCCATCTGGACCTCTTTGTCCGTTTCCTTCATGGTCTCTCATTGGAGGCCAACCGGGGACTCTTAGGCAACCTGCTGGGTCAGACAGAGAACAGTTCAGAGGAGACCCAGAGAGCCATCGACAACCTGAAAGAGATGCAAGCAGTCAGCGTGTCTTCTGACAGATGTATCAACATCTTCCACTGTTTGGTGGAGATGAAGGACTCAATACAGCAGGAGATCCAGCAGTACCTGCAGTCAGAGAACAGATCAGGGAAGGAACTCTCTCTGATCCAGTGTTCAGCTCTGGCCTACATGCTGCAGATGTCAGAGGAGGTTCTGGATGAGTTGGACCTGCAGAAATACAACATATCAACAGACTTAGGGCGAAGAAGACTGATTCCTGCTGTGAGGAACTGCAGAAAGGCTAGGTTAGCCGCCATGTTAATATCAACATATTAGATCAGGGGACATCATGCACGCATGCATGCACACACACACATACATACATACATACATACACTCACACACACGCTTGCACACTCAAGGACACGCACACACACACACACACACACACACACACACACACACACACACACACACACACACACACACACACACACACACACACACACACACACACACACACACACTCACTAGCGTTCACATATTGGTCTCCACAGGGAGGACAGGCGAAGGCCTGAGACTGTTTTCCCCTCTGTCCCTTGCGCCAATTGGCACATACTGGCCCTCATTTATCAACGCAGCGTATAAACCGGCGTATATTTTTCCTTATATTCGGCCGTACACCAACGTCGAAGTCACATTTATCAACGAATCCTACACAGCTGATCCGAGCCTACATTTGGTCCCAGGCTTGATAAATGTCACGGCTGGAACCTAGCGTCATTTAAATAACACGCCCTTAAATATTCTCAAATGCCCCGATTTTACGACATGAAGAAGGACCAGAATACGACCAAAGACATCAAAAGCCAATGAGAAAGAGTTTCCCCCGCCTGCCTCGCCACACACGCACACGCACACGCCCCCCCCTCTCTCTCTCTCTCTCTCTCTCTCTCTCACACACACACACACACACGCCCGCCCAGCTGTGTTTTTCATGTATTGTAATCCGTACCGTAGCGGTACAATCTTTGTCACGTAGGCTTGTAGCCTACATGAATGACATATTATGATACCAATCACATCGCCATGAATGGAATACGTTTGTATATTAATTTATTTAACCCATACCGAGCAGTGCACAAGCAGTCATGTAGGATATTCCCCGTGAGACTCGGACGGGCGGCAGTGGTTTCGGTCAGCCACGTTATTAAGAGATTGGAGCGTCGGGTTTATATCCTTAACCCAGCCAGGTTGTAGTCTTCAAAACTCTCTATGACATAACTCCATAACATAGGACAAGCTACTGTAAGTTTGTACACCTCACTGTCCATGAAAAGATCGTCGGCAGTCCCGACTGCGGGACTCCCGAGTCCCGACGCAAAAGCGCTCGTATATTTTGAAAATAGCAGATCTACAAGCTCACAACGCGTCGCGATGCGACCCGTTTTTGAGCTTGCAGATCTGCTATTTTAAAATAGCCAATGCAACTGAATGACTGTTAAAGCAGTTTGTTTAAATTACTTTATAAAATGTTATATTTTCACAGGGATTAATTATTAGTGTGTAGATATACATTTATGAGTGGATTATGTGTCCAGATGCCTGTCAGACAGTCAGACAATGCTGCTCCGCAGGTCTAGAATGGAATAAACGGGCGCAGCCAACGTCAACAACTGGTCTCGACCAGACGTGAGATCTCAGCGTATGGTAGGATGAAGCCCACGTCAGGATATATTGATAAATGCCGAAAGGTGCGGTGATCTCGCCCTACGCCCATTATTTGGGCTGCACCGCGTTGATAAATGAGGGCCATTATCTCTATGGTCATGTGATCAAGACCAGGCGCACCTGAGATCTACAAGCTCACAGATCTGCTATTTTCAGAGGATTTTTATATATTTGAAAACTTGAAATGGGACATTCTGCATAATGAGTACTTTTAATTTGATACTTTAAGTACATTTTATACTTTTGTACTTTTACTCAAGTAAATTTACAGCCGACACGGCGGCCAGTTAATTCTGTATATTTTGTACTCCCCAATGTCAGAAGGTCCCTCCAACGTCCAAACATCTAAAACAACCGTTTTATAAGTCAACCGTTTCTTTGTATTTTCTGTTTTCAACGTGAAACCAGTGTTGCAAGTTACAATGCGAGAGAGAAATAAGCAACCAGGTCTATGAATACATGTCCAAATGCATTGCTTAAGAAGCAGACTTGGTGCAGACAGTGTTGCCAGGTATACGAGAGAAACAAGCAACCAGGCAGACTTGGCAACACTTAAAAACTCAGCAAACAGTGATATTCCAACCAAAGCCCGCTGGGGAGGCCGCCAGCCCGGCAACCCCCCTGGTAGTGTAGGGGAGCACACGCTCTCTTCTTCTACGTGGGCCAGGCGCCACTGATCAAGATATATCTGTCAAGACATGTTTTTTTAGTTTTTTCATTCTGATTGGCAATGATTGTCTTCCAAAGTTCCTTCATGGTCTCATTTGAGAGACTGCCATATGGTGTACCCACATTGGTACACCATACTCTGAAGTGATGTGATCAAGATTGGTCAGATTATTTTGATTTCATTCCGATTGACTATGATTGGCTTTGAAAGTTTGAGGGAGCACGATGTGCCACTAGCACAGTTGAACCAATTGCCGGGAAAAAAACGCATGCACACTCCCAGTTGGCTAATGAAGAACCTTAAGCCCACATATTTCAAAACAAATTTTTACTGCTACTCCTTCAGATTTTATCAAAACCTCATGCTGATCTGCACACATTATCTCTGTAGTCAACGATCAAGACGGATCTGTCAGATGTTCCATTCCAATTGGCTGCTACTGGCTTCCAAGGTTTGCAGGAGTGGCCTATTTTACACAAAATGATTTCATGCAACCGGGTCTTCTGTTCGGCCGCCCCGGCCGAACAGAAGACTGTGGAATGCTCTTCCTGACCACCTGAGAGCACCCCAGTCTGTTGAATCTTTTAAGATCTTTCTAACTACCTTTTTAACCTACCTAAACATTTTTGTTTAGCTACACTGGTTTTACCTCTAGGCCAGTGGTTCTCAACCTTTTTACAAAAAAAAAAAGAGAAATATCTGGCTCTCCAAGTACCACCATAATAACTGATATTAAAACATAGGTGCGTAGACCTACCCCATCCTATTCAGTTATGCACAGTTAACACAGGAGGCAAATGTATTCAATAGGACCGACTCCGCCGGTCATCAAATTATTGTCTCAGGAATGCAACAAAAACAAAAGATCTCCATGAATTCAAGGCTTCATGGGGTGTGTAGAAAATAAGTAATTTTTTGATTAACTACTCCTTTAACTCCCGCATTTGTCACACAATGCCACAGACAGACAGACAGACAGACGAGCCACAGACAGACCGAGCCACAGACAGACAGACAGACACACACACACACACACACACACACACACACACACACACACACACACACACACACACACACACACACACACACACACACACTAGGGTTGCCAACCGTCCCGTAAAATACGGAATCGTTCCTTATTTGGAAACTAAAAGACGTGTTCCGTATTGAACTGTTACGGGACGCACTATGTTCCGTATTTTGGGGTCGTGGAATGACGGCGCGATTTTTATATGAGAGAGAGTATTTCTCACTCACACCCACACACACAAACGAGACGGGGCAGCCGCCCGTCCTGTCTCTTCTCTGTGTGAGTGAGAGCTCAGTCCGGGTGTCAGTCAGTGTTGTTGCCAAGTATAGTGAGAGAAATGAGCCAGCCGACCTACAAAAACAAGCCAAAAACAAGCCAAATTTTGTTCCAGGGAAGTTGGGCGAAATTAGCAGACTTGGCAACGCTGGCTATGAAGCCATTGTCTGGGAGTGCGCTCAGCAGCTCATTGGCTCATTACTCATAACACGACCAATGAGAGTTAGCGCTTTCACGTTGCTAGGATACGTTCTGCCCTAGGCTGCGCTGCCAAGTGTCACAGTTCTTCATTACTAAAACATCTCCTGAGATCGATTCGGTATGGGATATTACATCTTATTTATCTGGTTGTGTTTTTTAACAAGATGTCAGTATTTCTATTTACCTGCCCTGCCTTGGCAGCCTACATATTGGCTGCTGATGTGGGCATAGTCTAGGCTATTTCAGTAGACTAATATGGTTGATTGTTTATTAATGTTGAGTTTTTCAAGTCTAATAAATAAACATTTATTTAATATATATTAATCAATATAATTAAATAGTGTGCCCATTTAAAGAATAACTCTTATATATATTAATCAATATAATTAAATAGTGTGCCCATTTAAAGAATAACTCTTATATATATTAATCAATATAATTAAATAGTGTGCCCATTTAAAGAATAACTCTTATGTAGTTGTTAGTAGTTGTCTAATATAATCCACAAAATACATTAGTATAAACCCATTTTGTTTGAATATTTTATTAGGCAGAAATTGTTTTTTGTGATAATAAATTGGTAAAATCAGGCAAAAATATGAATTAAATAACATAACCCTAACCTAACTCCTAATCCTAACCCTAAAACCAAAATAAAGAAACCAAAAACGGGGAAAAAAACGAACCCAATCCGCCCAGAACCGCGAAAAAAATTAACCCAATCCGCCCAGAACCGCAAAACCGTGCTGCGCGCGCGTGCATGTGTCCCGTTTTTCCATTTCTGAAAGTTGGCAACCCTAACACACACACAGCTGGCAGATATGTGTTAAATTAGCCACAGGTGATACAGAGGTTTTCATGGACTTGGCCTGATTCAGTTTATCTTGTTAAGAAATGAAGTGGTTTGTCTTTCAGGCAGCACTGTGTTTGATTGTTAGATGCCGTATGAGCTGCAAGGGTTTCATCATGCATTTTTTACATACCACTGTCAGTGTCTGTAGGCTCTTCCTCCGCCCACACCACTCCAGTTTAATTCCAGTTTTCGCGTCATATTAAGAGTGGCTTTTTGCCACTTGAGTGTTATCTGTTATTTTCCTGAAATACACTGGGTCCGACGGAGATAACTGGTCCCCTTTACTCAGCCAGTCCAGACTCCAGACCCATTCAGATGGATGTCATGTGTGACAGAGTCAGACAACTTTCCCAAACTGAATAAATACCACGCAGAGAAACAAGATTTAACTGTTAGCTTAATCTCATTGTAACTCAAATATTCGATTGAAATTCAAATTTTTTTAATGACAGATTTAGCTACTACATCTGTGAACTTCCCATGCAAAAGTGCTAGCCTAGCCGCTTAGCCTACAGCAGCGCTGCCAGTGTTGCCATGTCCACGTATTATAAGCGACTTTGGGCTTGTTGTTCTGTAAAGTTTCTTGTAAAATGTTGGTTGTTGTGGGTTGTGTTTTTTTGGGGCTTGTTTCTAAAGTGTACTTGCTTAGGCTTGCTGCAAAAGTTAGCATAGGTTTTAAGTGCTCATGTGGCCTAAGTTGCTTATTTTTGTTTCATAGACCTGGTTGCTTATTTCTCTCGCAAAATCTGGCAACACTGAGGGCTGCTTGGTGCTGCTCTGCAGAAACAGCGTCTAATCAGCATAACCGATGATATTTCTAAATGTGATTAATCCGTTCTCAAATCTTAACGGCTTGTGTGCTGACTGTCATGTTCATTTCAGCACGGCTAGAGAGTCTATTTCAAACAATTGCTTGGTCAGAAGAACTACCTGTAGTATAAATATAAATTTCACTCCACTTTTGTCTTTTTTTTTTCTTTTTTGGGTGACTCCACTGCGTACCACCAGAGGGGGGCTCGTACCACAGGTTGAGAACCACTGCTCTAGGCTTTATGCCCTCATGTTTTGAATGTTTTGTTACAGCTTTTTTAGATGATGGTTTTTATGCAAATGTTTATTGTAGCACTTTGAGATTTTTACAAATTTAACGTGATTGTAAATACAATTAATTATTATTATTATTATTATTATTATTATTATTATTAAGGTTTGCGAGACTGGCCTATTCTACACAAAATGCCACTAATCATGAACCCAAGGCGTGAAACTGTCCACGCACATTCTATTCTTCACTATAACTCTTGGGGCCCTATCTTGCGCCCTGCGCTATCCCTTGGCACTACACGCTAGCCACTACCTGTTAATTATGCACAAGGCAGCTGGCACTGTCCCCAAATGGGATTTTACGGACGCGGGTACCCTCTATACATTATGCCGACTCTGTTATTTGCGCTATTCCAAATCCGTTTAGTTGTTTATTGGGATGCATGCAAAGATCCCAGAGCTGCAACTCAGACGTATTCCTTAATTAATCCTATGAAATACAATTTGAGTTTACCGCAGTGTCTTCTTGCCAAGACATGGAGTGTTTTTTTTCACTCTCTCTTTAATATGCAAGAGTCACACAACATGCAGAGGTCTTCCTTGCTCCTAATTCTCAACAAATCTCAGTGATTCTAATTGTCCTATATTCACACTCAATGACTTTTAGAAACACAACTTTGCATTCTCTCCTTATGTTCTGTAAATTGTGATAAAATAAGTGAGGTTTTCAACATAGCTGACAGCTGACATGCATCAACATTTTAGAGCTATGATTCTCTACTTTCATATGAAATGCAAAGAAATACAACTTTTTGAATACTCCTTTCTTTGTGGTATTGTATCACATTTACACAGAAAGAGCAGACATTTACACAAACATGGGTGTTATGACACTTTCATAACACAAGTAAAAGCAACTGTAGTTGGTATTAGCACATACTATGTTCACATGTTTATGTATCATAGCATAATAGGTAGCACAAAGGGTTTTGTGCCAAAGGAAGAATATCTCCTGTAAAGAGTTGACTGACATCTCCGACTCCTGTGTTCATGCTGACACCCCAGGGAGAATACACCTTCCTAATACATGTTATGTAATAGTGTTGTAGTGTGATGCTGTATCAAATGTTATGGACAGTTTTTCCCTTCCATCTCTATTTACAGACTTGTTGGTGCCAACCTCCAACTGACACAATATGAAGTTGTGGCCTCAGCTCTCAGCTCTAATCCCTCCCATCTGATAGAGCTCGACCTGAGTAACAACAACCTACAGGGTTTAGGATGTCTGGAGCGCATTGTTGCTGGATTGAAGAGTCCAAATTGTAGACTGCAGATTCTCAGGTCAGTTGTCCTGCATCTGCAGAGTAACAATGCAACAGGATTTCTTAAACAATGTCCATTGAAAATGAAACGTTGACATATTTATAAAATGTCTAAGCAGCCATCAGAGCTATCGTCACCTATCCCCAAATCCCAATATGTATTAATCCTGATATATGCTATTGGCTGTTTTGATATTAGTTGATTTTTTATAAAACATCAGATAGTGACATCACCAAATTAATTTAAATACTCTTTTCACCATTATATGTCAGACTTTTAACACATTTTGGGTATGGGAGTGATAACAGAACATGCATTTCCATCCTTTCGGTTTGTCTCCAGGCTGAGAGGCTGTAACCTCTCAGATAAATCCTGCGAAGAGATCAGCTCAATTCTCAGGTCTAACTCCTGTCTGAGGGAATTGGACCTAGGTTTTAACAACTTACTGGATTCAGGACTGAAGTTTATATGTGATGGACTGAAAAGTCACAACTGTAGACTACAGACTCTTGGGTGAATAATAGTTTTAATTCAAATAGATTTGCAATCATTTCCATTGAAATCATTTCCATTTCCGTACATTAAATGTTTTCTCTCTGTGTTGATCTCTACTTGAACACCATTAGCAGTTTGTTGAAGTCTTAATTTCTCTGTAGGTTGTCACATTGTCTCATCTCAGAGGAAGGCTGTTGTTCTCTGGCTTCAGCTCTGAGTTACAACCCCCACCATCTGAAACATCTGAACCTGAGCTTCAACCACCCAGGAGGTTCTGGACTGACACTGCCTTCTGGTGGACAGGATAATCCACAATGGGCACTAGAGACTCTTAAGTAAGTAGACTTAAACTGTGTCCATAGAACCCAACCCATATGTAGCTGCTGAAAAGCTAAACTACTGTACCAAGGCAAACTGTCTTGCTAACCCCTCTTCAAATGCCACCAGAGATTGTCTACGTGCTCCAAGTCTGGAAACTGACAGCCAATCTAGAATGTTCCAAGACCTGCTCTGAAACCAAGCCTTACAGTTGGAAGCCTAGTTTGGAAGTTCACATTTAAATGAACAGGGGCTACACTACCTGGAGGAAAAAGGAAGCTATCGACAGCTGCCACCAGATTCTTGAGGCGACATGTGGTCAAAAACCATATGGGGGGGGGGGGGGGGGGGGGTTGGCTGTATATGTGTTTTATGCGATATAGCGCTATTCCAGCAGCCCCCTGGACAGTATTTATGTTACTGTTAACAGTCCAGGCTTTCATTTTGTCATTTGTCCCCAACCGCTCGCTCAGCGGTGCCTCTCATGGCTCCAGTCCTCTTCAGACGGCTCGCCTCTGTCGTTTTAACTGTTTTTTTTTGCTGAGCCGCCACCCTTTTACGTCTTGGGTTTGAGAGCGGCACATTCCAGGAGTGCGGAAGTGACCAGGACGGCGTCAAATATCGTGAAGGGGACCCCAGTGACATGAAACGTTTGCCGTTTAGTTTCATTAGTCCCTTGAAGTCACTATAGTAATATTTGGGAGTTAGAATATGTTGCTCCTCCTGTCACCTATAATTATCGATTGTCTGGCTATGCAAAACTACTCGCAGTCTGACAATCAGCCTGATAAGCGGTTTCTGGCCATCATTTTCTTTACTCGAGCACCTAAAAACAACCAGAGATTGACCAACGTGCTGCACAGAAAGAACACATCAAAATATGCATGTACCAATATACATACAGTATACCCACATGAGCACAAGACATACATAATCATAATAATACGTTGTATTTGTATTGCACTTTACATTTGAAACAAACCTGTTTCCATTTGAAACAAAAAGTACTACAGTACAGAATACAAACATTTGCATAAAACCATCTAAAAAAATTGAGGGTCTTAAAAAATGTATTAAAAAAAGCAAGGGGTTGTCCTCTCCTCCGCGTCATCAGTGCCCATACCCTAGGTGGGGTTGGCGAAAGGGCCTTTCTGTGTGGAGTTTGCATGTTTTCCCTGTGTCCCCTAGGGTAGGTACCCTCACAAAAACGTGCAGTAATCCTGGTCTCTATACTGCCTCCCCCTGGTCAGACGGGGCGCCTGATGGAGGGAAAGGAACTGGTGGGAATAACGTGTTCCTTCGTACGCGCTACGTCCTACCGGGGATACTCCCCTCCGTCGGGTGATAAGAAGGCTTGTTAGCCCTCATGCATTGAAGGAGGCATGAGTTCAGCTCTGGGCTCTCCCTATGTTGGCAGAGTGAGTTTAGCGCACAGGATTACTTAGACAATTGGCACTGGGTGAAAAAATGGGGTTACAAAATCATAGGATAAAAATTTGCAAAGAAAAAAGCAAGGGGTTAAAACATGAATAGCTAAACGAATGCTTTATTAAAAAGGAGAGTCTGTAGTCCTCTCTTAAATGTATCGACAGACTGTGGAGCTCTTAGCTGGTCCGGGTGTGAGTTCCACAGTAGCGGGGCAGCTGAGCAGAACGCTCAGTCACCCATGGTGCGGAGCTTGGTAGGGGGGACTTGGAGCCGGTTAGTGTTTCCAGAGCGGAGGCTGCGAGTGGAGGCCTGTGGCTTGAGCAGTTCTTTAAGGTAAGGGTAACCCACCATTACCGTGGATGCATTGGTGGGTTAACTCATTCACTGCCAAGGGGGGGGGGGGGGGTTCGACTAGAATCTAGTCGAATCAAGTGACTAGATGGCCCTGTGGTCAAACAGATCCAGGAGATCATGTCATCGAAAGACCCCCCCCCATCCACTTTTGCAATGGTGTTTGATGTGGGTCGCAGAGTTGAGGTAGGGGTCCATTCTAACTCCCAGGTTGGTGATGACAGATGAATTTTTATGTAGAGTGTGTGTCATCAGCATAGCAATGGAAAGATATTCCATTCCTGCTGATGAGATGGCCGAGGGGGGGCATATACAGAGTGAAGAGGGTGGGCCGAGTACAGATCCTTGGGGGACACCACAGGTGACGGGTTGGGTCCGGGATTTAGCACCTCCCAAGGAGACGCACTCGGTTCTTCCGGATAGGTAGGACCGGAAACAGTCCAGGGTAGAGTCACAGAGTTCGATGGTGCTGGAGGCGGTTTAGGAGGATCGACTGTGTCGAAGGCTGCAGTGAGATCCAGGAGGATGAGGAAGGAAGGGGAGCCGGCGCCAGCTGCCATGAGTATGTCGTTTGTGACCCTGAACAGTGCTGTTTTAGTGCTGTGGGTGGAGCGGAAGCCGTTTAGGTGGTCTTGCAGTTGGGTGGCGACTACGTTCTCCAACACATTGGAGAGGAATGGGGAGGCTGGAGATGGGCCTGTAGTTGGCATGGACATCCGGGTCTAGGGTGGGTTTTTCAAGGGGCTTATGGCTTGGATGTGGTCCAGGGTGCAGGTGGAAGGCTTCATCGGACTGATGGTGTCCTCAACCTCTTGCTGTGTGGTGGGAGAAAAGCAGCAGAGAGGCTCGGAAGCCCCAGGTTATGGGACGACAGTCGGGGCAGATGGAGGGGCCGGAGAGGGAGGAATGGATAGTGTCAACTTTTGTTCTCAAGAACACAACAAAGTTTTGCACTGTTCTGCTGTGTTTACTCTGTTTGTAGGGGTTTGAGGTTTTAGAACGTGATTTATGGTTGAAAAAAGCTGCTTTGAGTTGCCGGGACTATTATTGATGATGTTGGAGTAGAATTTGGATTGTGCATCTCTGAGGGACTTAGAGTAGGCCTTTTGATGTTCCCTATAGGCCATTGTGTGAACCGTGAGTCCTGAGGCCTTCAGACGCTGTTCAAGGACACGCCCAGCTGCCTTCATTTTCCGCAGCTCGCTGGTGAACCATGGAGCTGAACGTGAAAAGGTGACTGTTCTTGTTTGTACTGGGGCGTGAATATCCAGGAGACTGGTCAGGGATTTATTGTAGAAGGCCACCGATTCATTTGCTGATGAATGGGTAGCAGAGGAGAAATGATGGAGGTCCAAAGTCAAGGTCTCTGGGTTGATATGTTTAAGGTTTCTGAAGTGGTACTGGGGTTTGGTGTGGGGAGGAAATGGCAGTTCCATGGAAATTACCTTGTGGTCGAACACTCCCAATTCATAGGCTACCAGATTGCTAATAGGGGCGGAGTCGTGATGACCAGGTCTAATGTGTGCCCCTTCTGTGGGGACTTGGACGTGTTGTGTAAGGTTGAGACAGTCCAGTAGTTGTAGAAACTCAGATGCGAAGGGGAGGAAGGGTTATCAACCTGGATGTTCACGTCACCGAGGATTGTGACATTGGCAGATGTAGTGCAGAGTGATGTTTGATTGATTGATTGATTGATTGAAATTTTTATTAGGCAAAAGAATGTAAAACAACACAGTTACATTTATAATGCTTTTGTCTAAAAGGTCCGGCCAAAAAAGTCCTTGCGGACTTGTTTCCGTTGGGGTCCTTGAGTTAATTTCATAGACATATATAGTAGCAACCAAACAGTTCAAAAATCAACATGAAAATACAGATAATACAGAAAAAGTACCACTATGTACAAAAAAAGCATTTAAAAATATATGTACAAAAAGAAAGGGGGGGGGGAAGCATGGAAAAATAAAAAATTATATACAAAAAAAGCATGAGGAAATACAAAATATGTACAAAAAGAGGAGGGGGGGGGTCGTCTGTCTACAGGGAAACTGGTACTAGCTCCTCTTTCGGCCTCCAGAAAGATGGGTTTTTAGGGCAGTTTTGAATGAGCCCAGCGAACTGCATTTTTTGAGGGATGGGGTTAGACTATTCCATTCCTTGGTGGCTGTGCTATAGAAGGAGAATTTGCCCATGTTTGTTTTATGGGTGGGTGGTACCAGATTGTTGTTTACGCTCCCTCTAGTTTCGTGGCTGTGGGTGTCACTAACTTTTTCGAGGTATTTATACAGATATGCGGGTATAGGGGGCATATCGGGCAAATCTGCATTTACAATTTTGAAGACCAGACCCATTTTTAGTTGTTTAACCCTGTCTTCCACCCTGAGCCAGCCTAGGCTGGCAAAGTGAATGGGAGAGAGGTGGGTCATGGGCCCCAGTCCGAGAAGTAGTCGGATCAGTTTGTTTTGGGAGGTTTGAAGCTTAGTCTGCAGTGACACTGAGGTGTTGGAGTACCAAGAGGAGCTAGCATAGTCAAAAAGGGGCTGAATCAGGGCCCCTGAGAGGGTCCTGAGGGCCTGAGGGTTGACAAAAGAGGAAACTCTGCCCATAAATCTGGTTCTCTGGTTTACTCCTTTGACCACCTTTGTTGCCATGCTTTCACCTGACAGGTATTTGTCCAGAATACATCCCAAATAGGTAATCTCTTCTTTGCTAGTGATGATTGTGTCATCGACTTTGACCTTGAAGTCATTTACCTTCATTTTACTGAGGGAATGTTTGGTCCCAAATAGGATGGATTCAGTTTTCCCAAGGTGTAGAGACAGTTTGTTATCGGTAAGCCAGGTACGGATTTTTGAGAGTTCAGAGCTGAGAGCTTCCTCAACTTGCAACTTGTCCTCACCCGAGATCAGGAGTGCCGAGTCATCAGCGAACAGGAACAGTTTGCAGTTACAGGCAGCATTCATGTCGTTAATGTATAGAAGGAACAGTAACGGCCCTAGAATGCTGCCTTGAGGAACCCCGCAGCTCACCGGGAGGGATGAGGACATGGTTCCGTTGATGTCAACCACTTGTTCTCTACCCTCCAAGTAAGATCTCATCCAATTTAGTGATGTGCAATCAAAACCAATCGCCCTCAGCTTATCAAGTAGAATTGCGTGGTTTACAGTGTCAAACGCCTTTTGGAGGTCCAGCATGACCATGCCACAGTATTTGCCCGAGTCTACCTCACGTTTGATGTAGTCGGTCAAATATAGTAGGCATGTGTCAGTGGAGTGGGATGTTCTGAAGCCTGATTGGAATTCAAACAACAGTTTACGCTCGCTGAGGTAGCTGTTGATTTGTTCTTGGATTGATCGCTCTATAACCTTTGAGATGGAACAAAGGATGGAAACAGGCCTATAGTTGCCAGGATCTAGTTTGCTTCCTTTTTTAAATAGAGGGATTACTCTTGCCAACTTGAATTCTTGTGGGACGTGACACTGACTGATGGATAAGTTTGTAATGTGGGCTACTATGGGAGCAATGGAGACCGCTGCGTCTCTGAGGAATCTGGTGGGGATGTTGTCAAGGCCGGTGGCCTTGTTTGGCTGTAGGGCGAGGAGTTTGTTTTGCACATCAACAGTCAATACAGGTTTGAAAAAGAAGGAATCTTTTTTAGCCCCTAGTTTCTCATAGTGAGCTTGAATGTGGTCGGGGCCATACAGACCTGAATGCTGAGGGAGTTTGCTTACCAACTGGGTTGCAACTGTGGTGAAGAAACTGTTAAAACAGTCCGCTACCAATTGCTTGTCGGTAGTGAGCGAGCCACTTGAAATAATGCAAATGTTTGTAGATTTAGTCTGAATCTTTCCGTTGCAGCCTAATTGTTTTAGTGCCTCCCACAGTTTTTGTGGGTGGCTTTTGTTTGCCTCTATGTTCTCATTTAAGAAATTCTTTTTGGCATTTCTGATCAATTTAGTAACTACATTTCGTAGATTTCTGCACTTTTCAAGTAGCTGCTCACTTTTGTTTTTCCTGAGCTCGGAGTAGCTTTTGTTCCTGAGTTTGATGGCATTCAAAATGTCACCCTTCATCCAAGGTTCTGTGCTAGCTTTGACCCTCACCACCTTTGTGGGTGCGATGTTATCAAGTACACACAAAAAAGCTTTTTTGAAACAGGACCAGGACTCCTCCACAGAGGTGCAATTTAAGACATGGGACCAGTCCATTTTACCAAGAGCTGTTGTTAGAAGATCACTTGAGTAGTGTTTCATAGACCTGCAGCTGATTGTCCTGTGACAATAAGCTCCAGGTCCGTGAATCTTCCGTGTGCAGAAAATGATATTGTGATCACTTAAGCTACACTCAATCACTCCACTCTTGGAAATTCTGGATTGGTCCGTTGTCAACACTAGGTCTATGATTGATTGAGAAGCAATGCCTACCCTTGTAAAATGCTTTATCAGCTGGGTAAAGCTGTGCAGGTCACAGAACTTTCTGAGGGACTTAAAGGTAGCTGAGTCTTTCTTCAGAACACAGGTGTTAAAGTCACCAATTAAAACCGTCTCAGAGTTTCCTAAACCCGCCACATGATCCTCAATCAAGTCATAAAAAGCATTTTGATCTGGGGGTCTGTAGATGGCGCCAATTATCAGTGGTTTTGCATGTGGGTATAAAATTTTGACCCAGACCGATTCAGTGGGGTTGTTATCCATATCTGGGATCACATCGTAATTAATGTCTGATCTCACATAGATGCAAACCCCACCCCCAGAGAGATTTCTGTCTTTTCTGATGACATTGTAGCCCTTTATTTCAATCTCAAAGTCTTTGATGGAATTATCCAACTTAGTTTCTGAGAATGAAATAATGTCTACCTTGCCACTTCCAAACATGGATCTCAGTTCAGACATTTTTTCAGGGTTTTTAAGACTGTTAACATTCAAGTGAACAATGTGAGTACCTCTAGTAGAAAAAAGGCCATCCATGTCTTCAGTTGAGTAGTAACCATTGTCCCTTACAGGCTCTGGGAGGTCGGTGGGGGGGGTCGCTGATGGGCGGGGGGGTAGGGGGGTTTGGGTTAAAACCTGATCAGCTGGTTTCGTGGTCTCTGCAGGGGGGACTGCCAGACCTTCCTCTGTCCTGCTGTGGGGGATGGGGTGGGGGGAGGGGGGGAGGGGGGGTGTGATCGGGGGAGGGGGGTGGGGGCTTTGTGATTGCAGCAGGGCAGTGGGGGAGGGGGGTGGGGGAGGGGTGAGGCAGAAGTTTCCACGCCGATCCCACAATGGAAAACCATGTAGATGACCAGTGACCGCTTGGAAAACAGGGAAAGGAACTCCGTTTCCCAGCATTCCTCTTGGTGGGATACTATGCGGTTGTCCTGGTATCCACTGGTGGTGGTGGTGGTGGAGGAGGAGGGGGGGTGGGGGTGGGGGAGGGGTGAAGCTGTTGTCCCGCGTCGACGTTAAGCGGTGGTGCCAGGAGATGGCAGAAACAGGGGGAAAAACACTGTTTTCCTGTGTTTCCCTCTGAGAGAAACCCTGTGGTTGTCTTGGGCCCGTGTGTCGCAGGAGGAAATCCTCTTGATGACGCTGCTGTTGGGGAAGCCCTTGTCTCGTCACCCACATTCCTTCAGGCGGTGGTCTGCTTGAGAATGCAGGATTTGGAGCCAGCACAGACGTTAACCGGGACAAATAATCCATCCTTGTTTCTCCAGCTCTTTGCTGGGGTTCTTTCTTATCAGGTGAGGTGGGCCGTTGCCAAACAAAGTTATTTGTCTGCATGTTGTGGTCCGGACCTTGTCGGGCGCTTCCGTCGCGTTTGAAATCAGCTGTGATGTTGCTTACATTGTAGTGGTGATCATAGGGAGTCTCCGTGGTGCTCTTCACGGTCGGTGGGCCGGGATTAGAATGTACATTTCCCGACAACATTAGACTCAACCAAATAATCTTTCTTACTGTAAGGCCGTCCAGCTGGTTTGGTGTCCTTCTCCGTGTTTGTACCGATTTACTCGCGCCGAAAACTTTAAAAAGTAACGTCGCCGCGTCTTGCGGTAAATCTCCGTTTGCACACGCTCTCCGTTGAAGCTGCACATTGTGGGATTCGATAAATATTAATCCTTGCAATATAGCAGCGTAGAACAGCACCAGGTTGTTGCTGGTAGTGATGATCCTTTTGAGGCGTAGGTGTTGTTTTCGCCGTTGAAGAATAGAGCGCGGTGTGGAAATCAGGAGCGGTGAAAAGGTGCGACCGTCCTCGGTGAAAGCCATCTCACTATGAGCATTTACCTGAAGAGTGGGAGTTAGGTTATCCAGACAGCCCAGTGATGAATGACTATAAGCTACAATTTAAGCAGTTCATGATGGAATGGGAGAGCATGGAATCCTCTTTAACTGCCAGCAGCTTCTCAATACTGGAGATTGGCAGCAAGAGCCCTGATGACCTGGTGGGAGAGATGGTCGACCAGTTGGCCATACACACATCCTCGGTAGAAAATGCATAAATCAGGTGTGTGCCTACAGTATTGTGTCAGTAGTATGTGTATGAGAGAGAGGGAGAGCTTGAGAGATCGTGTGTGTGTGTGTGTGTGTGTGTGTGTGTGTGTCAGTGAGAAGGTCATGTATTTCCGAGATAAAAACTGAATTTGGTTTGAGTTTTGTGTGGATGGTAGATGAGTAGTATTGTCATGTGGAAATGTGGTTCACATTTAATTGCAAGTCATCCAAATGAGGATGGTGAAGGGAGGGGGAGGGGGGGAAAAATGCAAACCGCCACCCATCCGACCAGTGCTGCGAGCTTTCTGAATGTAACTATAGCTGGGAGGACAGGCTTTATTCAGGGTTTAATAAACCTCAGGCTGGTGCCAGGTCTCCGTAAGTTACATGAGGTCTAAGCCCTTGTCCAGAATATGGTCATTGATGAGTGATGATTTAAGTGTGAGGGATTGTGTGTTGAAAATTCAAATTTTACTGTTGGTGAAGTGATGAATGTCAGTAGAGGTCAAAGTACACTGACATCCACTCCACGTTTTCCATTCTGCTGCTTGGTCTGTAGTGCTCTTGCGGTGTTTCCAGTGCTACAAGCTCCAGAAGCGGCAGCGTTCTGATGATGTAGGACAGTTGCGACGGGTGCGCTCAGCTGAGCAGATGGATGGGATGTAGTGACCAGGCTGAGAATATACAAACTGTCGACGGGTGCTTCTGTGAATATAACGTGGTCGGCGAAGAAGTCGTAGTTGTTTGATGACTGAAACACATGCTCGAATGGTGTGATTATTAAGTTCCAGTGAGATGGAATATTTCGGCATCATGCCGGTCAGGCAGATAATCAGTAAATCCTGTTGTTAGCTGTTAGCCAGGCTAACCGGAGTGCGCTGGGGCGCTGCTAGCTGGCAGCCAGCTAGCTGTGGAGGTAGCGGTCCCAGGCAACGAAGCCCAACCGCACTGGAGACAAGGGCTGCCCGGGATTGAACCTCACAGTAGCGCTGGCTTGTGGTGGAAGTAATCCAAGCCGGAAAAAGTGGAGGACTGGAACAGTAGCTTCGCTGCAGCTATTAGCCACTTGTTGGTTGTGGGGAGGCTAGCTGACAGCTGTCTTGGCTGTGGAGGTTGCAGTCCCAGGTGACGAGGCCTAACTGCTCCGGGGCTGGGGGACAGATCCTCACAGTAGCGCTGGACAGGGATAGGAACGTCCGAGCAGTGTGGCTGCCGACAGCGGGACGCTGACCCGTCGACAGCCGATGTAGGAGAATGACAAGTAAGCTAAACCAGCCGCACAGAGACTCTCCAACTTGTAGACAACTTGCAGTCTGCAGCATCAGCGATGTGAAGAAATAGCTTGCTGGTGTGCAAAAAAGTTACCAAAATATAAAAAATATATATCCCTAGACTAGTTCCGTTGAAGAAGTGGCGAACAGCCAGCGCCAGCGTCCTCTCCCCCTTCTCTGTTCAAGGTCTCAAAGTTTTCAGTCACCATAACTGATTTCAATTCATACATGAGACATGAAAGCAATAAAAAAGCATGAGTAAGGGTTTAGAAGCCTCAATGGACTGTGTCGATCTAATGTGAAGAGACCGGCTGTTCAAGAGCCTTGGGGCAGCAGCAACAAAAGTGTTGTCACCTCTGCATGTTTGTCTGGTTTTGGGTACAACCAGCAACCGCATGTCAGCAGATCTCATAGCTTTGACCGGGGTATAGGGCTGCAATAGTTCACAAAGATAAGCCAGTGCCTGCCCATGAAATGATTTAAAAATAAATAAAGGAACCTGAAAACCTATTCTAAAACTTGGAGTCAATGCATTTATTTAGGGGATATGAGATGTCATGTGTCCCTTCCTCACGGAGAAGGCAGCCCAGGTGCTCATCCAGGCTCTTGTCATCTCCCGCCTGGACTACTGCAACTCCCTCCTTGCTGGTGCTCCGGCATCTGCCATCAGACCTCTGGAGCTTGTTCAGAAAGCTGCGGCTCGTCTGGTGTTCAACCGCCCCAAGTTCTCCCACACAACTATCCTTCTCCGTTCTCTACACTGGCTCCCCGTAGCGGCTCGCATCCAGTTTTAAACCCTGGTGGTAGCCTATAGGGCAGTGAAAGGAACAGCTCCTCCTTACCTCCGGGCTATGGTCGATGCTTACACCCCTGCCCGACCACTTCGGTCTGCCACCTCGGGGCGACTGATTGCCTCGTCACTCAAGGGTCCTTCTGGCCGATCTACACGGTCACAACTTTTTCCGGTTCTAGCCCCACAGTGGTGGAATGAACTCCCCACTGATGTCAGGACAGCAGAGTCACTTGCCCATCTTTCGCTGCAGGCTGAAAACCCACCTCTTCAGGAAACACTACCCTTCCTCTTCGCCTTGCCTAGTTGTTGTTAACTAGTTGTACGAACTCTTGTTTTATTGTTGTATTGTTTTATTGTATCTTGTTTAGTCGATACACTTATTTGTTTTAGCTCTTGCTCATTTGATTTTGCTATTTGTCTCATCTGTTTAAGAAAGTAGGTAGCTGATATATTGCACTTTTACCTTAGGGCTAGGTATACTCTTAGTTGCTTGTTTTTGCAGAAAATACACTTAAGACTTCTGGTGATTAGTAGTTTCGTTCCCTACCTATGTTGAATGCACTTATTGTAAGTCGTTTTGGATAAAAGTGTCTACTAAATGACTGTAATGTAATGTAATGTGTGCGTCTTTACGCACTTGGTTAAGACGTAGGCCTACAGTAGCCCTAGTTACTTGTTGGCCTACCTACGGTACGTCCCTAGCTGCGCTGCCATGCAGCGTGTCACTCTTAAGTTAGGCAATATACACTTGGCCTAACATTTTGAAATAAGTTAAAACGACAATGCACAAACACCAGCACTAGAGCAGAGAGCCGTTGGCTTACCTGAAGACCCTTACATTCCAGTGATCATGGCCAACTAAACAGGAATTTGTAACTTTCATGTGTTTTGTCATGTGTGTACAGTAAGCTACAAGTGCTTTCAGCCTGCAGTGCCCAAGCAGCACACTTGGTCAGCATAGCCTACGTCTCTCACTCACACTCACTAGCCTATGTCTCTCACTCACGTCTCTCAAACCCACAAAATATTGTGTGAGTTTTAATTGCATATTGTCCACCATATAGGTCTATTGAGGAAGAAACCAGACAGTAGCCTTCAATATAATAACAAAGGGAATAGGCTACAATATGTAACTGCGATGTTACATATTGCTTTAGTTTAGTCCGACCACTGTATCCCATTCTCTGTCAGTCCGCATCTCACCTGTCACCTCGTGAGACGACAGACGATACAATGCAGATACACCAGACAGACCCAGGCTGCTGTCCTGTCCATGGTGCTGAAACGCTGTTTATTGTTTCCATGTTTATCGTTTAGGTATTGGATTCTGTGAGTGTTCTACTGTTCCTATGTCTGCTTTTAGCTGTGTTTAATTATTTATATTTTAGGTCCTTTATGAACTGTAATGGTTGCTTTTCATGTGCATTTTACGATGTTGCTGTGAAAGCCTGGTAATGTGAGGTCAGTGTTTCTGCTGGGCTAGTCCAGAGCTTAATCAATGATGATAATGATTAAACCTTAATATCAATGAGAGTCACCTGGTTAAATAAAGGTTTAATTAATAAAAAGACCAATTGTAGGGAAAAGTTGTAACTGAGGAAATGGTGAATTATTGGCACTAATTTATGGAACAGTGGGATACTTCAGAGCTTTAACACATTTCAACACGTCATTATAAGTTGGTAGCCTATGCTGTAAGACACAGGTTTTAATTTTCTCATGTTGTAATAATAACGTCAATGCCTGCATTCTTGCTTTGGAACGGCACTGCTTCTCATTTGAAGACAGACAATCAATCAATCGCTCCACGAGTAAACCCAGGCGATCAACGTCTGGTTACCATGGAAATATTATTATATATTTGTTTTGTTTTTATTGTTTAGAAACATTTTTTTTTAATGTTTAGATGGAGGAGAGGCTGACCTGCGTCCATGCACACGCTGAATGTAGAGTAGGTGGGTTATAGAGCACTGCTGTGCTTGTGCCATGCGTAAATGAGCACAGGTAAGCCTAAGCCATAGATTTACCATGATGACACATTTTCTATAGGCCTATTCCCATCCCTTCTTGTTGTCCTATGAGACCATTAATGGTTAGTAAAAGTTGAGAAACACGTATGTGGAACAACCTCAAACAGAATAGGGGCGGATTATGGAAAATATCCTAGCCTATCTATCTTATGTCCATTTGATTGCATTTTATTATTCTCTCTCTCTCTCTCTCTCTCTCTCTCTCTCTGGCTTTACGCCCACATTTTCAGTCACAGTGAAACGTTATGATTATTCACATGCATAGCCTGACTGATTACTCTTCTCTAGCCTATCTCAGACTAGCCCTCAGCTCAAAGCCTGTCGCCTATATCAACAGAATAGGCTATGTCATAGCCTAGACAAGGGGAAGTGGTGATGATTATTTTCCATTCTAAATGATATAATTTAGCTTTAGAGTTTAGCAGTGGTGTAGTGGTGATTGTTTAACTGGGGGGACACTAAATCTGCGTGCACACGGCAGACACGCTCCGACCACTGCAGACCAGCGTTATGAAATATTCATATTTAGTTTGATGTTTGATTAATTTTAGTTAGGCGTACGTGTGCATAGTAGTTAGAAATGTACTATATTTAGTTTTAGTTTTCTTTGTAACTTTTCCAAGGAATGCCCTGATTTATTTGTTTCTATCTGCGTTTGATCTTTCACTCCATTAAGGGACAAGTTGAAATTGAATTTAAAATGGAGAGCCCAGACGGGGGTTGGGTTGCACATCTGATGGGGTGTGAAGTGCCTTTAACTGCTGGCTTTTGTCAACACACACTTCAACACACTTAATCATAAATGGGCATCATCCAGGACCCAATTATTTTAATAACAGAAGTGCAGGAGTAGCTTAGGCTATGTTTTTTAAATAAAACTGTTGGTTTATTTAAGCATGTCAGAAACAGTCTAATATACGTGGAGTAAACAGGGCGTAAATCAGATGTTTAAATCATAGTCCGACCGGTCGGAATATGGGGGTAGGTCAGACCAGCGGGCAGTCCCCCAGATCTGTGTGTCCACAACTTTAGAAAAAAAAATCAACATTAGGGGCTCCGTAGTGTTTGAGTGCTAAATGTAAATATAATTTATATGGCTTGCAAATCCCACTGCAACCAGAGAACAATGTTCTTTGAAACTCCTATTCAAACTCCTGATCACAACCCATAATGAGCATGTTAGGGCTTGTGAGTGTGACCCAAGTGCACAGCAAAGAGGAGGTGTGACATTGGTGAAGCCCAAATGCATATACAGTACGTAAGCAAATAGGAGTGCTGGAGTGGTGCGGGCTCCGCTGGCTGCCACAACTCGGCTCAGGATTCATTGTACTGGAGAGAAGAGGAGAAGTTGGGTCAGGGAAAATAATCACAGAGGAAAAACAAGAAGGATGTGTTCCTCAGAGCGCAGATCCCCGCCAGGACAGGTTGCCTACCCAGGGCTGTGTTGCAAGCTGTTATAGCACCACCATGAGGACAATAAAAATAATGGGGGTGGAGATTCTTCCTTGGCCTACTAGGAGTGTGCTTGCAAAGTTTCACGTCTATTGGACGCTGCATTCATGATTTGCATTTTATTTTTTAAACAGGCCCCTCCTGAAAACGTTGAAAGCCAATCATAGCCGATCAGAATGGAATCTGAAAAGTAGATGCAGATGCAGGTTGATCACATGACCACAGAAATAATATGCACTGATTTGTGTCAGTTGTGGAAAGATCTGTATGAGTAACAACAAAAACTGTGTTTTGAGCAAAATGTCGTAAGATATTGTCAGAATGGCGGAAATGGGCGTGGCCTCT